>NW_006494609.1:19691102-19716488 GCF_000325575.1 Pteropus alecto
CAAAGACTCCTCCCAATGCATACCCAGTTACGAAACCGCGTTCTGCCTACAGAGGACTTGTCTATGTCAAATCACACTCAGTACGTGCCGACCTTGACTCTGTGCCGAGCGCACTGCATTTTCTTCCATGCGACAGCGTAACACAGCAGTTAAGTGTTCAAATTCGCATGTGACACTTCTCAACTGTAAAACAAGGGACAGTAATACTACCTCGTCAGATTTTAGAAAAATCAAATAAGATAGTTGACAGGATGTGCCTGGCATACAGTAAATGCTCAGTACTTATGGTGTGTGTGCTTTTTTGTTTGAATAATGACCATCATCAGGTCTAAAGGCCTCAACACACTGACACCCAGCCCTGAGCACAGAGCCCAGTAACACTGTGTCAGACGTCTGACTTATAGAGCCGTGAGCTAATAAACGGGTGTTGTTTTGTGTGGCTGAGTTAGAGGCGATTTGAAACACAGCAATAGTAAACAAACATCCGAGCATGAGGGAGCCTCTCGCAGACCAGACTGGGATAGGCAGGGACGTTGTCTGCCGAGGTACACGCTTGGGTCTCTGCTTTTGGTGACAATAATTGCAGAGAGTCCTAGGGCCAGAGGAAGCCACAGGGACCCCAGAAGGAAGTCAACTCTTGGAGAGAACCATTGAGCTAGAGGTATGATGACTATTCCTATGGGGAGATTCTTCAATCAGGACCAGCTCTGGGTCATCCAGGGAGGATTTTATTAATTGAGCTGTCTTTCATGGTCGGCAGCAGAGCCTTTGAGAAGGAACAGGACTGATAGGTATCGGGTTCATGGCATCTGACAGAGGGGATGTGTGTGTATTTGTGCACACGAGTGCAAGTGTGTGCATGTTGGGGGAATAGATAAAGGGGAGAGTCTCGCAGCCTGACAGCAACCTGGCACTTGGCATCCCTGTACTCTTTACTTAAATTATGTGAGTTAATTCATAAAAAAGCTCTTGATCCAGTAAGCTCTAAAACACAACATTCCTCTTGTCATTATCGTTATCCATTGCCAGTGAAATGTGCATCTATCTCTAGGATTGTTCTAAGTCTTGCAGGAAGCTCAGCCAGTCAGTGCAGTGGTCAGATCACCGAGGACAAGTCCCTTAAAGGGCTTTTCTGGGATCCCAGCGTAAGGCACTGATAAGTCCTGGATTTTCTTGTTTTACAATGATCGTTGGCCTCTTATAGAAATAGGGTTTACATGTCTGGCAATTTTTTTTTCTCCTTCTAATCCAGCGAGTCTTTTCCTGAGCTCTGTGTCGACCGGGGGTCTTTCATTTGTCCTGTCATTCAGGAGGAGGGCAGCAGGGTGGCTCACTTAAGTAACTAGCAATAGCAGCGATTCCACGTGCCCTCTGCACGGGTTTCTAGGTATTGTGAACATTGTCACACTCACGACTATCACGTAAAGTTAGCATTATCGCTCCACCTCATTGCTAACAGAATTGAGGCTCAGAGAGGCTGTGTGACTTGTCCAATACCGCAGAGCTAGAAAGTGATGGAATGGGACACATGCCCTCGCTGTCTCAATGTGCAAACCACGCTCTTTCAAACATTTCAAGGTGCCTCTGAAGTTAGGAGTTCCGGGTGATTTAGCAATTGCGCGTTGGACTGCATAGACATTTCGATGTGCAAATTCTACACACGTTCTGAGTAACTGAGACAAACCGAGGCGTGGCCCAGAGCGGGGGCCGCGTGTAGGCAGGGATCAGAGTGTGACGGCCGTGTTTGCCGTTCCTGATGTGAGCAGCGGCCTGGCCTTCGGTGCCAGAGGATTCTCCACTGGAAGGGAAGACGCCAGAAGCTTCAGCAGATGGGTTGTTCGCCTCTCGCCAAAAAGAGCAGCGTCGTATCGGAGTCTGCTGGGGTTTTGCAAAGCCCAGACAGAGGCAAGCGTTGCCGCACAGCCCATCAGAGCAAAATTAAGCGAGCTCAACCTTTCTTTGAGAGTCGGCTCCCGTATAAAGATTGCCACTTGGTTGTCTGTTGGCACCTCTCCTCTCTGTGATGGCAGCTTTTCTCCCAAAACCACCAGAGCCCGGCCTGCCCCTCATCTCAGCCTGGCCCTGGGGGCTGAGAGAACATCTCCAGAGGACACATGGGGTGCATCACCGTGCTCCCAGCCTATAGCCCCTAAAAATAACTTCTTGCTCTCTGAGTCTGGGGAGGAAAATAACTTGGTTGGCGTGAGGCATTTACGCTCTGTTGTCGTCTGTGATTGTGCTGTTGTTGTGTTTTCCTTACTGAAAAGAAAGTTAACATTTGTTTCTTCCAACTAGTTTCTTCTCCATCTGGAATCGGTGGGGAGCCCTCGACAGATCACCCCTGAGGACTGGCTGATGTTTATAAGATCTAAATCCTGGGAGGGACGCGCTAGCGGAGGAGGCTGGTAATGGGCTAAGAAGCCTCTCCTCTCCAGGGCACCAGCTGGAACCCAGCCCGGGCTCCTAATGACAGGAAGTTTCCAGCTACAGGGAGGCTCGCTCCGTGAAATGGGGGCCGAGTCCAAGGTGGCTTCTGCTCCACCCCCACCGCTTTCCTTTCTCAGGTTCAATGTCAAGGATTTCCACGTCAATGTCAAGGAGACAGTAGGACTCAAGGAGAAGCAGGCCGTTATCACTGTGGCATGGAAGTGAGAACATGTTTCTCTGCAAGTAGAAGACAACCTACTATGCACCACACTCTGTGCTAGTGCGGAGAACTCACTATTTCATGGA
The DNA here is from genome assembly GCF_000325575.1 of Pteropus alecto. NCBI lineage: Eukaryota > Metazoa > Chordata > Mammalia > Chiroptera > Pteropodidae > Pteropus > Pteropus alecto. The sequence goes on from NW_006494609.1 coordinate 19,693,836, forward strand.
ACCCTCAGAGAGGTCCCGTGAACGTGGTAGAGGTACCCCCACTGGTGCCGGTGAAGAGTCTAAGGATCAGAGAGTCTAAGTGATTTGTCCAAGGTTTGCAAATTGATGGCAGAAGCTGTAGTCTTTTCTCTGTTTACCGGCGATACTGAGTCTCCTAAATACTGAATGGTCTAGTCTAGCCTGGAAGCATCTACCCAGGATGGGAGAGGATGTGCGCACACACACGCACACACATGTACACACACACGCACGCACATACATGCACACACATACATGCACATGCGCGCACACACGCGTACACACACACACTCATCAACAGCAACATTTAGCATTCGAACCTTGCCATAAAAATTATTCACAAAATGATTATGGGCTCATGGCTTATAACAGGGCTTCACCATTTTTTTTCCCCCTGAAAATGGCCAGAAACTGACAAATAGTTTTCACTGCCTGCCATATGGTCTCTGTCACAACTTTTTAACTTTGCCGTCATAGCACAAAAACAGCTGTAGATAATACATAAGAGAAAGGGCCTTCCTGTGCTCTATACATTTTATTCACAAAAAGAGGTGATAGGGTGAACTTGGCCCATGGGCCACAGTTTGTCCATGTTTGACTTAGAGAACTCCTTCTCTCCTTAGGATAAACCAGAAAAGGCATCCTGGAAGAGATGCCATTTCAGGTAAGCCTCAGTGAACAGGTGGAATTTGGAATATGGAATTAAGAGAAGGGGTGGACATTACGAAAAAGAAATTGGAGTGAATGAAGGCATGGGGCAAGAGGGGACAGAGCGACTCTGGGATGGAGAACATTCAAGAACGGGAGGAGAGCTGTGTCTGGCGGCAGCAGAGGTGTCGATACCGCCCAGAGGCCCAGGGAGAAACCGAAGTCTAGGCCAAGGGGCTCCGCAGAGGGTCTACAGTCTTTACCAGTTTTACAAATATTCCAAATCATCTGTCTAGAGAAGAGGTTAGAACTTGAATTGCCAATGGTTTGAAACAAATTTAGAGTAGGAAAAAGGATCTCATGGAGCCGCAGGGGAACCTGTGTTTCTGGAATCAGGTGGGCATAGAGAGGGCCTGGCCACAGAGGTGGGAGGTGAAGGGCGGGTGGAGAGAGGCATGTGAAGTAGGAGGGAGAGAAGTATGCGAAATCGAGCATCGGGCCAGTCACTCGATTCTCCGTTAACTCTGCAGCCTTCAAGGATGTGGTGAGGATGGCGGGGGACATGTGGCGCACGTAACGCACGTTGGAGCCACGTGCAGACCCACGCAGGAGACCTTCTGTTGCCAAGGTCAAGGAGAGCGCTTCGCTCAGGGCGGGCCCCGCAGGGACTCGCTCTCCGATCGCACGGCAGGTCATGGTACCTTCAACTGGGGGATTTGGGGTCAGTGAGGGTCGTCCTGACTGCCTTTCCGTTTTGCTCGGGAACCCAGGCCGAGCGCGGGCTGAGCCCCTGCTCTCCGTTTGCTTTCTACACGCCAGCTCGTAGCTGTCACTTCAACACCCCAGGTCCAGCGGTCCCTCTCGGCCTGTGCCCGGCCTTTTCCCACTGCCGGCAACTTCCAGCCCAGGCCAGAGGCTGCCTTCCTGGGCTTCTCCGTCAACGGCGGTGGCCGCACTCCAATGCCATCGTTGCTTTATGACCACCGACAAAATCCAAGTTTCTCAAGAGCAGGTGTTAATTTCCTTGGTGACAACAGCCTCTCACATTTCCATGTTTTGCATAGATTCGGTGCAAATGATGGCACAGATTGGAGAATGAATAAAATTAAGACTAAAACAGCCGCTCTTTCTCGATTGCTTTGTGTGACCCTGGCATCGTGCTAGGACTTTTTGTTATCGCTTGATATTTACCACACCTAGTTCACAGGTCTCGTTTTCCCCGTCGACAGGAGAGGAAACTGAGGCTCAAGGTGACAGAGTGTCACAAAGCCCGCACTCAGGTTTGTCTGCCTTTAGAACCCTAAGTCTCAAGCAGCCCGTCTCCTTTTTTCACGGGAAATGGAAAGGCACAACCACGCTCCTTGACACTGCTCCCTCGTACGGAGCCGTGCCCATTCGAGGAAACTTTGTGAGCAGTGTCCTTGGAGTTCATTGTGTCAGCGTTGCCACGTCAGGCGCCCTTAAATGCACACGGAGAGCTAATCAACCTGGCAGAGCTCAATGTCCCCCGCACTCGAGGACTCGTGTTCCCCAACAACGATGGATCTGAAAATGGCGACATCCTCCAAATGAATCAGTGGGAATGGGACGGGAACAATGGGGTCATGTGTGAACCGAGAGGCAGGGAGAGTGATTGCTCCAAGTGCCGGGGTTTTAGCCTGCGTTCAAGTCATCGCAGAGCCGCTCGTATGAAGGAGCAGGATGCTGTTCATGGCTCGTGCTGTGGTGAGGAGCAGGCCGGGGGTCACACCCTGGGCACAGTGTCCGTTCAGAGAGCGCCACTGAGTCTATGTGATGACACGCTGCGGGTGGAAGAATCGTAGTTCCCTAAAAATGTCCTCGTCCTAGTAGAACCCATGATGTGGTACCTTCGATGAGAAAGAAGACTTTGCAGGTGTCATGATAAGTTAAAGACCTTGAAGTGGGGAGCGTGTATTGGGTTATCTGGTTGAGTCCTGAGTGGAACCACAGGAGGTCCTTAAAATCAGTGAACCTTTCCCAGCTGAACAGTCGGAGGGAGTGGAGCCCACGCAGAAGAGTCGGAGAGATGCAATGTGGCTTTGAAGAAAGAGGGAGGGGCCCATGCGCCGAAGGATGCGGGAGGCCTTCACAGACGACAAAAGGCAAGGAGACACATTTTCGTCTAGAGACTTGAGAAGGGAGCGGGGCGCTGCCCACGCCTTGATTTTAGCCCAGTGGGAGCCGCGTCGGCCTCCTGCCCCCCAGGACGCTGCGGTCACACGTTTGTGCCGCTGTCGGCCACTCAGTTGATGGGGACTGGTTCCAATAACGATAGAAGATGCACACAAATACCCACCCCTTTCCACGCTCACCAACAAAGCAGCAGCCCCATGAAAGAAAAGGAGGCCCACCACAGCCACGATCCCCACTCCCATACCACATACAGCCCGCTGACACCTTTGACATGCACAGAACTTTCCAGAAGGGAGCAATAGAGGTTTTGCAGGGATGGAGGTATGAACTCATCCACTCTACGTGGTTTAGACCAAGGAACATCGACTTCCTTTATGACACAAGGTTTCAGTAATCCAAAAGACGGCATGAAGTAAGAGGACATGGAGTCAGGGCACGTGGAGCCAGAGGGCTTGCTGTCAGACACACCTGGGCTCCCTGCCGGCTCTACTCCTCCGCCCGCTGTGTCCTCAAGGACCTTGCTCAGCGCAAGTGGAACATAACAGCATATGACTTTTGCTTGTTTGGATCGATCTATCATTTATGCAACTATAGCCGCTGGAATTTAGTAGGTGCTCGATAAATGACATTATTTTTATTATTTTTCTATTTTCCTTTAGATTGTGACATTTTTCCTTTGTCACCCCTTCCCCCCCACTCAAATGTTGGGAACAAGTTATTCAGGTCCCTCACGTGAGTGTTAAGTGATAACCAACAATGCTATCAAACTGTAATATTTCCTTTTTTTTTAATTTCTGAATTTTTTATTACCATAATAGATGAATATAGTTTCAATTGTCAAATGATAATACGAGAATAATAACAGAAAGCAAAACATTTCCTCTCTACTCAATTAAAACTTCAGATTCCTGCATTCCAGGAACTAACATTATATATTTCTATGGCAGTTTTTTGATGATACTTCCTTTTAATTTTATAAATAATATTCTTACGATACTGTCACATCCTGATTTTCTGTTTTAATCATTAGTTTCTTAATATGGAAGATGATTTAGCTCTCTTAAATTGTAAATAAAGTGAACTGCATTAGAAAGGAAAGGTGATTAACATTCTTCGTAAGGGTCAGGGGTGGCTTCCCGGAGGATGTAATTCTGGGTGGGGTTTTGAAGGGTGAATAAGAGTGTCCAAATGGGTAGATGGATGAAGACCATCTAAGAGCAAGGACCAGCTGGGAAACAAAATGAAAATGAAGCAGAGTGCCTGGCAAAGTGGCGAGAGGCGGAAGAGAGTGCTAGAAGCCTGGAGGGGGGCGGGGAAGAAGCCTAGAGTGTGGTGAGGCCAGGATTTGGGGAAGCCGGAGTGCCGTACCGAAAGGTCGGTCTAATTTGGGAGGACACAGTTTTAGAGTTTTCGGTTTTGTGGTCATGACAGAATGAATACGGATGTCTTGGGGGGTCAGAGGTATTGTGGCAAGCATGCCGATATTTTAGGAAAAATCGAGTAGTCGTCTCTGAGACTCTTTGGCCACCACAAATAAATCGTCACTGAGGTTCTCTGTATTTTTCTGTGTGTGTGGTTTGATTGAGATGCCATTGACACACAAGGTGGTGTTAGTTCAAGGCGTACGACGTGATCATTCGATTTACCTAATACTGCCAAATGGTCGCCACAGTAAGGTTAACGCATCACCTCACACAGTTACCGCTTGTGTATGTGGGGAGGGGGTAAGAACCTTTAGGATCGACTCTTTAGCAACTTGCAAACACACAACACAATCTGTCAAAGTACAGTCACCATGCTGGACATTACTTCTCGGAACTTACCCGTGAGGCTATTTTTCAAAGACTTCGATTGAAATTTCCGAGCTTTCTTAGGCTTGCTGCTCTCATGCTAAGACACACAGTTTGTGGTTTTTATTTATTTGTTTATTTATTTATTTTCCCATAAGAATCCTCTATTCCCAACATCTTACTCGAGGACACCTGTATCATATTCAACAGGTGTGGCCTCTGACCTTCTCATGAGTCCAAAAAAGACGAGTGGCATTTCCTTGGTGCCCATCTCAATCTCCTGTGTCAAGAAGGAGGACATTGGGATATTGAGGCCCTCCTCTGTGCCAGATTTCACACTGGGCAATGTGCCAGCTTTTTATTTCATTAGATTCTTTCAACCTCCTGTGGGATTTCTCAGCACCCCAATCAGATAGATGAAGAATCCAAGGTCATTTGACTATAGTGAGGTCACCTGCCCGGCACTACATAGCTAAACAGTGGCTAAACCTGGTCCCAAAGAAAGGTTTAACTACTTTCCTGTGCCCACGGCCTTCCTGATAGTCTGCAGCCTATCCTGATGGTCACGGCAGATTTACTGAGCATGTACTGGTTCCTTGACTACCTCAACACTGGCAGCCAGAAACCCTATTATCATTGCCATTTTACAGACAAGAAAAGCTTCACTCACTTGGAGGTGTTACATAATTTGATTAAGATCATACCTCTCATCAATGATAGAATTGGTATTCAAACCCCGGCAACCAGGTTCCAGAATACGCATGCTTTACCACTGGGTTATCCACCATCTTCTCTTTCTTTTTCTCTTTCTTTAAAAGCCTGATAGGTTCATTACTTGAAGAATCAAGTTTCAACTGCTTCGCGAAGCAGGCAGATCCCTTCATCGCCGGCCCCTGTACCTCTCCTACCCTCCTTTTCTGGACTCTACAAACCTATCGAATTCCTTACAGATCCCGGAAGCCGGACCGCTTTCTTTTCTTTTTTTTTAGATTTTGCTTATGTTTGCACTTAGCGCCCCCCGCTCACCCACATCTCTCAGCTGCCTGGGCGTCATCAACTGATCTTTCAAGACTGGGAAGAATGTCAGCTCTGCCAAGAAGACCACAGTGGCTCTTCCTTGTCTCACCTGCAGATCCCACCCAAGATGGACAGGAGCATCTCACCGGGCTTCTGAGATATCTGATGGGTTTCTTTCTCTACGCCCATGTTCTTCCTTATTTATTTATTTTTTTTATTGACTATTTATTACCCCATGTTATAAGATCAAGAACTATTTGGTCAACCTCTCCTTTCGCCACTCTAAACACAGCCCTTGGTCCTTAGAAAATGCTTTAAAATATTTGGAAGAAAGAAAAGAGAGAGAGAGAGAAGAAAAGAGAAAAAAAGTGAGAAGGGGAAAAAATGAAACAGAAACGTGAGCTGTAGTTGCCTAGCTTATCCGAGTCCTTTTTATATTCATGTTAACACGCATATAAATACTGGGGATTCCTGTTGCTAAATTCGAGTTTGCAAAGCTTTGGTCTTTCATAAGATTACGTCATTTAAGAGGAAATCACTACATTTTTTAAAGAGGAGCCAGATCGAATACTGAGAAGTGTATAATGGGAGAGAAAATAATAAAATCCAGAAAGCAATTGCCACAAGTGTAGCATTCGCCTCCCCCAATACACACACGCGCACACACACACACACACACCACATCAGAAAAGGTTCTGCTTTTGCTGAATCTGCAGTAGCTAAAATCATTAATTAAAACCATTTCCAAATCTACTTTGACCAGAATGATTAACCATGCTAATTGGTCTGTTTTAAGAGTTCTAAAAACAAACAAACAACAACAAAAATAATAATAAATCAAATGGAAAAATTCATAGATGGACATATCCTTCTAACCACTAAGAAAACTTTAGACTGACGAACTAAAAAATAGAAAGGGAAAAAAAAAAATGAAAGAAAACTTTGGAAGCAGTTGAACCAGTCCATTGTGGTCTGTTAAGGAAAACACTTTTTTGTGTGTGTCAAGTAGGAAAGCATTTCTCATGGTACGGTTTAGGCATCCTCTCCAAAGTTTGCTCTGCAAACCATTTTCGGGTTTTATTTAAATACATCAGGCCATTCTTCTTCCAAAAGTTGACCATGTACTACAAGAATGAAGACCTGCCCAGGCACTTGGTTCCCATGCGAGTGTGTCTTTTAAAGCCAGGATGGAAGAGGCACGTTGAAATCATCCAGACATGGCAGAGCGGACAGCGAAGAGGACACCACCCACAAATGTAAAATCAGACAAATAAGACACAGCCGCTCCGCTGCCACTGACTCTCTCGCCGCAGCTCCCGAGGATGTCTGTGACACGTCTTAGGCCTTGTAACTTTCCCGAAGGCGCGGCATCTTCGTCGGTGAGCACTTCCCGTGTTTAACTTGCTCACACACCGGGATGTGCTGGGATTCTCTCCCGGACTCTTTACAGACTCTCTCCTGGAGGTGAAACAGAAAACGCAGACATCGTTTCAGCTTTGTATAAAGTCCCGCTGAGAAACCTTACATTCCATGCTTCTGGTTCCATGAAAGAGCGTTTGAAGGGGATTCCACATACTGCAAATTAAAAAAAAAAAAATCTGATTTTTTTTTTTTGAAGGGAAAGGGAGCAATTTCAGGAGGCTGACTTTATGTTTGCACGTCTAATATTATAAGAACTCTTGAAGTTTTGATAGACTTAATTCCTACCGCAGGAGCGTATAAAATAGCAGAGCTAAACTGCCAACAAAAACCAGGACCACACCAGGAAAGCCGCTGGCTTTTAAGTGGCCACCTGCCAGGCTCTGCCTGGCAAAATCCCAGCTAATGGATGAATGCACAACATCCCAATCCATCAAGCTGCACTTGGCTTTGCCTGAGTCCAGGCAAGGTCTGAGGTGACCATCGCTCACCAACACATGCCCTTTCTTGACCAAGAATATCTACATCCTTCACAGGTATGCATACGAAGAGGCACTTTCCAGAAATCTATTTATGCATTTGCAAATCCTCTTATATCCTTCTTCGATTCTCTCTGTGTATGTGTGCGTGAATGTGGGTGTTAGTTTTTCTTTTCCTACCGATTTTTTTTACCGATTATGACAACTCACAGATCTTTCTTTGTCTTTTCCTAGTTGCTGCCGTTCAGACCGATTTTTGTCTTGCATATGATTTTAATACAAGCGCTTGTAATATGATTACATTAACCATTGAGCAATATCGCCCCAGCTGAACCAAACCGCAGAGTTCTTCTTTTAACTGCACTGGGGATGACTGAGCTCTGCATGCAGCATTTACTTCTACGCTAAATGCATCAGGCAGAGCGGCCGGGTTTTAAGCTGTGTGTGAATGTGAATTTGGGTGACTGCGTGTAAAGTGCAGGAGAAGGACGTGGTGGGGAGGTAACTGGCGCACATTTGGAGTCAAAGGAAGTTCTCTTCCCTCGATTCAAAGACTCTAGTGACTTCCTGGAAAAGGGCTCTCTTTCCAGTTTGGTAGTTTGAAGAGAAGTGGCTTCTTTCTTTTTATTGGTTCTCCAGAAGGGAATTCTAGGAGATCTGTGAGTGGGGGCTGGCGAAGAGAGGAACGAAAAGTCCTCTGTGGTTTATATAAGGAAATAACTCTTTATAAGATTCTGAAAGTAAAATGATGATGATGATGATGATGATAATGGTGGTGATGATGATGATGGTGATGATGATGGTGATGATGATGATGATGGTGATGATGATGGTGATGATGATGATGTGGATGATGGGAGGGGATGAAGAGCTCTTGGTTTGGTTCCATTCTGCTTATATATATGAGAGTTAGAAATGTGTGCAATCAGTATAGAAACCACATGTCCTGATTGTTTTGTTAGACTGTTTGTTTCCAGAACGGTTTGATGTCAGAATTTCCATCCCATTGTCTTGATAAAACAAAAGGGATTCTACAATTTCCCTAATTACAGGATAAAAACAGTGTCCTCTGCACCGCCTCTTGACCTGGAAACATTCCAAATATTGTTTTTGCTAGCCCATGTACCTAGAATTTTTCTTTTGATTCATAAAATGTTGTGATCCTGTCATTTAGAGAAGTGTGTGTGTGTGTGTGTGTGTGTGTGTGTGTGTGTGTGTGTGTAGAGGGTGTTCTGTAGTGGATAAGTCAGACCAAACCTAATTTATCTCCTGGTACCTGTTTCTGATTCTTGTCAGAAGAACAACATAAGCCACCCAAAACTTCTGGTCCATTCCCTAACGCACAGATCAAAATGGATGAGTCATTTTTATCTATTACTTTGTTTTTCTTGTTTTTTTCTTAACATATTAAGAGGATGCAATATATGGGTCTATTTTATCCTGTGTTTTTGGATCTATGTTCACATTTGATGCTCTTTGCTTCACTTAAGAAACCACAGATCTGATAAGGGTGGCAAAAGTCACCCCATTGTTACACTCCAGAACAGCTGCTAATGATTCTAATGATTAAAAAAATGTAGTTCCTGGGTCTGCCATGAATGATGATTTTGTTCTTTCCTGTTGCCCCACCTTCCTGTCCCTTGATATCAGAGCAAAGGGCTCTTCCGCTCTGAGCTGGTGTACCTGCAGAATGTCGTCTCTTCCCCGCCGCCCTGGACGACGGGGACTGATTCTTGTGAGGAACACATTTCTGTGCACTCTTTCGAAGGACCGCTGCTGGCGGTGACCCTGGTCAGCCCAGCTAAAGGAGTGTCTAGTTCCTGGAATTTCAGGACCAACCCATGCTGATGACAGATCAGGTGTTGCTATGCAGGGACACGCAGTCAAGACTTGCTAAATTTAGGAGCCCACCATTTTGAAGTATCCTTGGCAAGCAATGCATCTTAAAGTCTCCTTGAACCTGTTTAGTGGGCATTGCCTGCTCAGACTTCCCCAAGGTTTGGGAATACCCCCCTTTAAAGAAACAAATGGTAATGAAGACGCTGTCACATTTTCATTTGATAATACATGAAGACTAAAAGCAGCCATGTACCAGTAATATTTACCAGTGGCTCTCTGGGAGGGAAATAGCCTTGGGTTATAGCATTTGCTTCTTTTCATAGTATAAATAACTCCCAGCAAGGCCAATTTCAAGCTACCAACATGACCTGCTTGAATATGGAATTCGGAAGAAGTGCCTGTAACCGTCTCCTACAGCTGAAACTGGCTAGCACCATCATGACATTGCTTTAGACTCTGGAAAGTGATCGTAGAGAGCGCAGAACTCTGAGACTAATAATCTAGCTTGGACTGCAAGTGTGCCCTCTGCTCATTTAGATGAGTCACTTGGGAATCCTGTTCGTACTTCTGAAAAGTAGGAGAATGAGTGTCTTTCTAGGTAAGTGTGGCTCCAGCGATCAGCCAATCGGGGAAGCTTTCTTTGTCATGAACAGCATCATCATTGCCAAATTTCCTGACGGTGCATGGAAGCCCAGCACCATGGCCTCCCAGGTACCCTTCCCTTCCCTCCTACCGTACTTTCCAGTGAGGGCACTGCTGTTATTCCAACCGTACAAAATATTACTAGTTGAGTGACTTAGGTTGAGTCACTTTCTTCATCAAGGTATTAGGAGAACCTCATCTATAAACCAAGGATATTCATAAATTTCTCATTGTGTGTGTGTGTGTGTGTGTGTGTGTGTGTGTGTGTGTTTGTGAGAGAGAGAGAGAGAGAGAGAGAGAGAGAGCGCACACTCAGACGAGAGTCTGCTCCTTGAGGGCACAGCTTGCATCTCCTAGGCTAGCATCTTCAGCATTTATTCAGCAGCAAATTTTATCTCTGTTTCATGAGTGAGGGAGTCAGCTGTCTGGAACAAACACCAGCACTCGGAAGACACTTAATAGGTGGCAGCCATATTTACTCCAGTCCCAAAGATGCAGTAAAACTCCCCTCAGACTTTTGGAAAATGACAGCTCTGTGGTTTTACAATTTCCAAATCAAGACGAGATACTTATTTCTTTAATGTGAGCTTACTTTCAATGTAAAACAGCCTCTCCAAAGCAACAACAAACAGCTAATAAATTGGGAATAAATAATGTACGACACTGCAAATTGCATCCCTGATAATCTATCATACATACATCTGCTATGGATAATGCAGGATAACAATAACCCTTCCATTTAATTGGGCTCCTGAGCAGTAGCATATGCATTATAATGGCCCCATGAAATTGTTTTGCACCCAAGGAATCAGATTAACGCCTGTTTGCATATTAAGCACCATGTCGTCCTTTCGCCCCGGAAATGTACAAACATTGCCGTTAGCATTAATGGGCGTCAGGTCTGGGCTCGGGGTGTGGGAAGAGACCCTGGGGGTACAGTGGCAAGGCCAGGCAGTATCCTATTGATTTTAGGGGGACCACGTGTTCTTCAAAGAGTCCAGCAACAGCTCCAGATGATGTCTGTCCAGGTCTGGCTGCACCGTTAATGGAAGTGTCTAGTAATAATGGCTTAATTGTGCGTGTGTGCATACAATATTGACACATACAGTGTATCTCCCTCATCTTCCCTCCAAACCACTGGGATGCACTCTACTAGGAGCAATACACGAGCTGCCGTATCAGATGACCTGGGCCACACATTAGCCGTGCTCATAAATGCTAATCTGGCAAATTCCATCTCCTTTGGCACCAGAAGGGCAGTTTAATTCTAGCTGCTTCAATCCTGGTTCTCGAGAGCAGAGTATGAAAGCAGAGCTCATCCCACTATCAGATCTAATACATTTTTCGCTATCATTCCCCAGGAGAGATTAGAGAGCTGGTCTGCCATCAGAGGGTGGGGCAGGGAGCGGAGTCACCCCGTGGCACCTCTGGGAGGGGAAGCGCAGAGGCTGTGTTCTTCCTGCTTCTCCAGAAGGCAGGTTGTCTGTGTCCAGTGAGCCCGTCTCCATGAGAGCCCAAGGGTCACACCTGCCCCACGACCTACACCTTGCAAACCAACTTTGCCAACAAGCTTTTATTCCTTGTCAGGCTGGAAACCCAGCCTTCTCAAGCCCCAAAGCCTGGAAGCTGAGCAACACTAGGCAATTATCTGTTTTGAAGGAATACACTGATTTGACATTCTTAAGAAGTCACAGACGTCTGATTTCATAATATAATTTGTAGAAGTAAAAAAGGCAAGTTAAACATTTGCTTACACATATCATGTTTACATGTGTTCAAAGAACTTTCCAAAACTTTGCAGTCTCATCCAACTGCATCTTTTTTAAGCTCGCTTCGCTCTTGTAGGTTTGCAAACAAATTCCACAGCACATTCAACCGCAAATTGATTTACTTTTGGGGAAACTCCTTGAGTTTCACGACTTTCTTCTTGCTGTTTAACGTACACACAGATGCAAAAAAGAAAAAACAATCTCCTAACACAGGAACACAAATCTGGCATCCGGAAGAGTCGGTTTTTTCATTTATTCTCAAAGTGAAGGGAAAGCAGCAATGGATGCCATCCAGATTACCAAGGAGTGTGCAAATGACTTCTTGGGCCCCGCTGGCAGTGTGAGTGACAGCCGCGGCTCAGGGCGGCGTGGATGAGGGAGAGAGGAGCGTCCCCAAGTGAGAGAAGACCATATTTCATTTAGCACAGAAGCTGGATGTCCAGCCTTCCAGTACTCAGCGAGTGGCACCACCACCCTCTCAGGCATTCAAGACTGGAGGCATCTTTGTCCACGGCGTTTTCCGTACTTCCCACTGGATAATCAGTCCCCAGGTCCAAGTCCCGTCAACCGTCCCTCTCCTGTGTCTCTTGAACGCCCTTCCCTTCTCATCCGCACCCATGCTGCCCCATCACCTAGCACTTGGACTCTGGCAGGAGGCTCCTAAACAGGTTCACTGCTTCCAGCCTCATTCCCACCATCCGTGCTCCGCGTGGCTCCCAGCGGGAGAACTATAAGCTGCGCATCTGATGCTAGTGACGTCCTCTTTAGATTTACAAGGATTCTCCTTCCTTCAGGATGAAGGGCCAGCTCCTTAGCATGACTTCGAAGGGCTTTTACGATTAAGCCCCTACTTTCTTCAACAGTCTCCGGGAGCATCCTTCAGGCTCCAAAGAACTTCTGTTTTGCGTGTACGCCATTCTGTCTGCTCCATACGGCTTTTGCACGTGCTATTCCTTTGATAGGAATGTCCTCTTGCCATTTTTCACCTCGAAAACTCCTATTCATCCTTTGAAATCAGTTCAGACACACTGGAAATCACCCTGTCCTCCAGGCAGGGTCTGGCCTTTCTTCCCTGTGTCCTTAGCCCCTTCCCCTTCTCTGCTACAGCACCTGCCACCCTGTGGGGTTACTTGCCTCATTACTAGCGTTTGTCTCACTAAAATGTAATTTTCATGAGAGCTGGGCTGTGTCTATCATAGGTTTGCAAAACCGTATCTCATTTAAGATCGGGTTTTGGTCATCTCTGTACATACGACATCAAACACACACAGTGCCCAGAATCTAGTAGCTGCTGCAAAAAAAAAATTTTTCAAATAAATGGATGGATAAATGAATGAATTAAGTGATGAAAATGGGTTGGCATCTAATAACTCGAAAGGGTATGACTTGGACCCTACTGTGGGCCAAAGACCCCTCACAAAGTGACCCAAACTGACTGCAAGAGTCAGCCATTGAATGCTGCACAGTCTGTGGTCGGTGGGTAGGGGTGCGTAATTCACTCAGGAGCCTGGACAAAGCAACAACATTGTACTGGCCATTCGTCTTCACACTTTAGCCTTCCTTTACCCCAAACGCTGCACCTGATGGCTTGGCCCTATGGGGATGCTAGCTGTCGGGGGAGGTGGGTGTCAGAGAAGAAGAGCATCTAATGAGAACGCTAACTCCTGGAGGAGGAGCGAGTGAAAGAGCTGGGGAGCTCGGGAGAGATGGGGCGGTGCCTCTTCTTCCGGCTGAGCTGGCCAAGGTTTATCTGGCCAAGCACCTCACAAGTGCTGAGCCAATTTCTCCTTGGCTGGAATCTCAAGGTGTCTCCTGCCCTACATCCTGCTCCACGAGAGGGCACAGCAACCTCTCTGGCCCACCCCCTCCGGGTGTACATCTCATTCATTTTATGGCATCTTAAAGCCTGGTGGCAACGCCAAAGGTCAATCAAGCCTTCAACTAAAGGGACCCACTGAATGCGATGTGAGTGGCACAAAATTAAAGAGGCCGAAGTTTACCAACAAATACGACTTTCGATCTGCCAGACTTCTGTCCCTGAATAAAGGAGCATATGTCCGGCCTTGTGCCATCCAGGAGTTCCAGTTTTGCTGTTATTCTTTTACTTTCAAGAAGTTGGTGAATAACCCAGTGTCCGTAAAGGGTGACTCCGAAAGATCTCATTAGTGTGCAACCTGGCTGGTCCCTGGCCGCCCCGGGCAGCCTTTGTCTGCAGCCAGAGCTCTGCCGGTGTGGCTCGGAAACCCACAGAGTTAATAGGAGCCAGGCAGGGAAAGTGAAGTCGGAATCAGGAACGCATTGCCCAGGCTTCCAGCTCCACTTGGCTGTGTGAGGCCCGGATCAGTCACGCACTGCTGCATCTTGAACTTGGGAGGGTTTTGGCCACGGAGTCTTGGGCACAGGCTCCAGCATGTTCTGGGCGACTTTGTGCAAGATGACAGCCGATGGAGACCCCTGCAGGGTTCCCGGGAGCCGACCTGGTGTCGAAACCCTGCCCGCCATGTGACTCAGCCCAATCGTGAGCAAGGATTGGCGGTCCCCCGTCTATACTTCAGACTGATACTCCCAGCATTTGGATGGCCGGGGGACGGGGAAGGCTGGGTGTGCTGGAATGGCACAGGGCTCCCTCCGACAGGCCTGCAGACCCTGAGGCGTGACTCATAGACCAGAAGGAAGCAGGCGTGGACACCGACCTCTAGGGCAATCACCCAACCGACAGAAAATGAATTGGATGCTATCAATCTGCTGCGTTAACCTCGAAAACCCACCACGCAACTGCACCCGGAAGAGAAAACGAACAGGGACGATGGCTCTCGGCAAGGCTGGGGCCTGATGGCCCCCCATCCACTCCCACATTTGCTAGAAGACATGAGCTACCACCCTAGATCCAGCCCATGCCACCCACATTCACACTGCCTTGGAACTTGCGAGTCCCAGAGGAGCTCTGGGTCACTGCCACTCAGGAACACAACCTGCGGCCGCCCTGCAGACCAGGCAGTTGTCACTGCACACTGGGCTCAGTGCTTCCGAGGCGACTGGAATTGCATTGGTCAAAGGGGTGTCAGGGTGGGTGGGATGGGGTGCTGGGGCCAGGGGGAAACCCTAGCGCTGCCCTAGTCAGGACTAGCTCTCAGGACATGAGGGCGTGGAGGGTCCCCTGGGTGATGGGGGTCTTTGGGGCCTGGCAATGTACATGCCACTAAACAGATGGCTAACCAGTTGCTTGATTTTCTACTTTTCTCTTTGTATCTTTTACTTTGAGTTTATTTTTCTAGGGAACACCTGGCCCAATTCAGAAAGCAGAGTTGTTGAGGATGTTCTCGTAACATGCACAGGCCCACCCACCCTGTTACGTGTGTGTGTGTGTGTGTGTGTGTGTGTTTGTACTTGTGCAAAAAAATATATATATATATATTCTTTTGTTCTTATAATCATAAAAGAATTCATTGTCATCGTAGTAAAAATGGGAGAATACTGAATAGATAAGAAAATGAAAATCATTTATAACTGCATCACCCAGAGTTTTAAAGCTATTAACATCTTGATGTACTTTATTCTTCCAGCAAATATTAGTTTACATATTTCGGGTCACACTCAATAAACATTTTTATGTGTGTTTTTTTTTTTTTTTTAAATTAATGTTCTATTGTCGGTAGGCTTATTTTCCTCCTTCCTCAGGGACACAGATCTGTTTTAGGTTAACTTTAATTTTGCTTAATAAAGATAAATTTTCATATGATTTGAGAAAAAAGAAGAGAGAACAGAGTTCCTGAGCCAGTTTTAGACACTTCAGCAACTGATATCTGCCCATTGTCTGGATTTCTACAGCCTATTGGTAGTTGGAACTAAAAATAATAAAATCATCTGTCATCAGTGCTCAAAATATAGGTCAATTCTATGAAAGGAAATGAGTCACACTGAGCTAAAAGGTAGCCTGGTCTCCGTTACATAAGAGCCATGTGAAGTCCACAAGAGCAAAAGAAATCTGATGCCACGTGACAATCAGGAGACTGGAGCAGGGTGGTTCCTTCTCCCTCCTAAGCCCTGTTCCTGACAACTCAGGTGGGAGGCTGACTGGGTGTTTAACTTGCCATGAGCCATTTGGTTGTCATATTTATCAATTCGTTCCAGCAGTGTGGAAATCCACAAGCAAGAGATAACCTTGCATCCCAACTGTAAGTAATCACCGTTTCTTAACCAAATTAAAACTATTCAGACCTGGCCTCGTTAGAAGTTTGGTGAGATGTTTTCCATCGGGTGTGCCATAATGAGACTGAAAAGTTTTGTTCTTCCTCATTGTGTATGTGTGAGTTTGGGAAGAAGGATGGATAGAAGGTTGGATTAGCGGACTAAGAGGCAAACTTAATTCTACCGTGACATCACATCTTTACTTCATTTTGCCAGAATAGATTTAAAAAGCGACAGCAAAACGTCTTCTTGGTCGAGCATCCAATTTACTAATTTGTAGAGCTACCCATAGATGAGCCAATATGTAATGGTTCGTTTTCTCCAGGCACACTTGGGAAAATTTCAAGTGATTATCTTTCACGAGCCCCTCCTTTGTGCCAAATGCCATGCCAAACAATGCAAATACGAAGACAGGCTACATTCCAGACCTACACCCAAAAACTTTGTCGCCATGTCTTAGTGAGAAAAGTGGATCAAGAGCCATGATATTAATCCACGTTAGAAACTGGAATATACTGTCAATGGTAAGCAGCTAAGCCCTCCTCTCTCAATGCCTTGGTGTCATTATCCTTACAATGAGGCCAGTGTTCTTTTCTGCCTATGAAGCTCTTGTGAGAGGTACAGTGACCGTGAGCATCCTACCTGCATGCATCAAGTACTCAATAAAGAGCCATCATAGGAAAAAAAATTAACGTTATCATCATAATCAGTGAAGAGCTCCATGTGACAATAGTACATCTAATTCTAATTCACAATTGAAAACAGAAAAACATTGCAGCGCCTGCTTATCAAGAGCCTGCTATGTCTCACTGTCAATACATGTTTCTCTAACTGGACAATCTTTTGTCCTCTTAAGCAGACAAGGTGTCTGAGGCTCACGAGGAGGACCTGCCCAGGCTTACACTTATAGCAGGGAAATCAATCAGAATGGAAGCCAAGGCCAGCTGATGTCCATGCTCTGGACACCACGTCATGCTGACCCTCATCCTGTCTCTCACCAAGCTGGTGAGAGGGTTCGGTGCGATGATGCATACACAGCAGCCTGTGGAAGGCCGGCCTCTGCTTCGGCCGTCCACATACCCTTCCATTCCACAGTTGCTGGGCACCTACTGTGGGCCAGGATCCATAGCAGGCACTAGAGGTCACAGTCACATCCATCTCCATCGCATTTCACAGGGTTCTGTAATGCAGAGGGACAGTAAATGAAGCACAGCAGAATAAGCGCTGGGAAGAGGGTGCTTCATACACACCCCCTCTACTCCGGTCTAAGTTACTGTCCCCTTTCTGACATCTTATGTGAGATCTTTGTTTGGACAAAGTCCTGAACGTTTGTATATCATTGGGCCCTTTTTCTGCAGCCTTCTCTGCTGACTTATGCCCGCTGGACTCAAGCACTTAAGTCCTTCTGCAGAAATCATTCTCCTTTTCTCCTTTCTGACATTCTAATGAGAAGCTATAGAGCTGACTCTCACTTTCATCAGACAGTTCTTAGTCTTGGCTTATAGTTACGGTTCTATTTATGATTTAAGATGACTGTATTAGAGCATGTGCAGTAAAAGAGGGTTGTATGGAGTTCTGTGAGGCTTGGAATGGTCCAGGCCTTGAGGTCAGAGAGTAACCAAGCCCAAGCCCAATAACCAGGACCCAAGCCCAGTTCTGCCCAATTTTAGTTATTTGTCCTTGGGCTTAGCTTTGCTCCCTAAATCTCTCTGAGTTTGAAGATTCTTTTCTGTTATAAAATACAATTTATGTAAAGTGTACAAAGCACTTAACACCCAGCCCAGCACATAATACCTGCTAAACACATGTGAGCTTTATCATTATCATCATTATTATTGTTATTACCACCACCATCATCATCATCATCATCATCTATACTCACGGGGTGAGAGAAGACTTCACAGTAAGAGATCATCAAGCACAGTTTTAAAAGACATACAGGGATTGCCATAGCGCCAAAAGGCAGTAACACACCCCAAGAGAAGAAAGAGTTTATGCAAAGGCTCAGGGGTATTAGAGGGAGAGGGAGCATTCAGAGATCAGCAACAGTTGAAATGAATGAAGTTAAAAATGAATTTCTGGGTAAACGGCAGTAAATGATGTATGGGTCTTCTGCAGAGCTGGGGTGCAGCCTGATAGATGATGAGCACACCACGGGAGGTCCAGAATGGTACCCTACAGAACACAAGTGCCACCCTGGAAATAATTAGGAGTAACTGACAACATTGCACCCAAGCTTAGTGTGCCTGATGGGGTGGAATCGGGGTTGGAGAAGACGTGGAAGTCTGCACATCTAGAGATCAGGAAGGAGTAGGTGCCTAAAGGCTGGAGTTAGTACTAGAAGCAGCCAAAGAAATGCAAGACGGGGGCTGAGTTTGATCTCTGAGGGCCGTAAGATGGATTTCTTCCCCCCTTTTACCCCCCAAAAGCCTTTTCATTCATTAGTTCGTGAAACAATTGAAAAGTTGCAATCTAGAAATATGTTTGCAAAGGAAATTATGACTGCAGAATGAACTCCCAACATTGCTGGCAGACCGAAAATGTGGATTCTCTCTTCTGATGTCTCAGATCGATGGCCACAGGGTAGACTGAATTCTATGTAGCCAGGAGAATCCGCTTCCAGCATCCACTCCCTTCTAGCAAATGACAGCTGCAGATCCAGATCTTATAGAAGATCTGAAGGGATTATTGAGGGGAGGAGGGGGAAGAAAAGAAAAGAGAAAAGAAAAGAATATGGTTTCTTCTTTGTGCACTATATTCTCTGGTTCTATTTAAAAGAGATTATAATTTAAAAATCTATGCCTTCAACTAGGATGATTTCAGGATGATCGTGCAATGTAATAGACCCCTGAAAAAATTTTTTTTCATTTATTCGGAATTTCTGCCACTAATATAGAGATAACACAAATGTCTCTGCCCCTAGGGAGTGCGTGACCAGTGCAGGACACAGGTATGAAAATCCTGGAATGGAGGTGATGCAGAACCCACAGTGGGAGCCCAGAGGGACAGCATCCTTTGCCTGGGGAGGAAGGCAGAGCTTCGTAGGAGGATGAGGATAAGCTGCCTGTGCCACAGTGGTGGAGATGAGTTTGCCATATGGTGCCCATATTTTTTGAATAAAATCTCGGGATAGATGATCTGACACAAGGTCTGCCGATGGGACAGAATATTTGAAATCAAGGCTGTCCGAGGAAACGCAGGACATATGGCCACCATAACCGATCATTATCACGCATAGATCAGGCAGGGTTTGATCCACAGAAAAACCAAAGCCAGGATTCAGGCAGATAATTTACATAAATGTTTCACTACAGATGTGTAAGGACTGTATTTTATGACCTTTTCTATCAGACTAAGCAAAGGCTAGGGTCCTCAGTAATTCATAGCAAGCCTTCACACAGCCAGGCATGCCCAGATACACTGGCCTGAGCCCCACGAAGCTGACATTCAGCGGATCCCCCTTTATCAAACAACCAAGGGGCCCTATTTGATGGCTTTAGGTTCAGATATTGTCAGGATGTTGATGAGACTCCCATGATGAATATGGGAGTGCCAGGCCATTTAAGATGCAGAGGAGGTGGTTGTGACAAAGTTGGCAATGCCAAAGAGTGCCAAGGACTCTGCTTCTCTTATATTTTGCTGGTGATTCTCCATGGGTGGCAAGGCTGTGCCAAAAAGAGAAGGACAGTAGCCAAAGGGGAGAGGATTTACTGATGAGTGTTCGGGAGTCAGAGTTCTGTCCCCACTGGGCACGTGGGAAACCCAAAGTCCACATGTCCTTCTCCAAGGGGCACCAGAGAGAGATGGAAATCTGTTTGATAACTAAACTATAGATCTCTTTACAACTCAGGAGGAGAATGAGCTTTAGAAGTGCCAAGTGACAGTGCCTTCACAGCCCGCCCCCTCCCCCTCCCCCCGCAAAGTGCAAGACGCCTGCTCTGCATGTGAGAAAGTCAGAAAGAGAAGTGGCTTTTTATCTGCGTTGACAAATCTCAGCCCAGAACTCTGAGATTAAATGCCTGCCAGATGTTCTGCTCCTAGTGTGGCTCTGGGCTGGAGGAATGATTGTTCGAAAGGACCAAAGGCCTGGCCTGTGCTTGGTCTACACGCCTCCCCCTGGATTCCATAGCAACCCCACCTCGAGGATCCAGAGCTGGTTGTGAGCATGTGGTCCAGGCTGGAGACCACCAGTGCATCTTCTTTTTTTTTCTCTTCTTCTCTCTTCCCGGCTTCACTTCACTTCACTTTACTTTTCATTTCTCCCTATCTGGGCTGACATACAATAGTGACTCGAATTAAATATAAATTGTTCTTTGTCTAGATGCTGTTAGGATCTGAGACTCTCTCTAGATATAGTGATCATTCTTAGCCATCCATCCATATGTTCATTCATGCACCCATCTATCCATCCATCTCTCTTATCATCCACCCAGCCAGGCATTTATCCATTCCTCGCTTCAGTTCAGATCAGCAGACATTTCCTGAATCACATATAAGTGCCAAGGACCCATGTGATAGACTCTGGAAATGAAGATAAATATGACCTAGACCTTGAATTAGAGATATTACTCATAATTTAGAAGGCAGACTTGTAGTTATGTCCTATAAGTGCCATAAGTGCTAGTTAAGGGCAGCGCTGGGGATGCATCCTGTGCAATCTTTCAGTGAGCAGAAGTTGGCCATTCAAAGGGAGGTGGTGGGCAGGAAGCAGGAAGTTGAGGGCTGGTAAGGCGAAAGCACAGAGACAGGAAGGACTGCCAATAGCTGGATATTTCTAGAGTGGGAAGTGTGAGGTGGAAATGACAGAGCCAAGACTGAGGAGCTGAGAAGGGTGTAAGTCACAGTGGAAAACATCAGCTACCAACCAACTCAACAAGCTTGGTTTTTAAGCTGATCCCGTCACATACCTAGGGGTGACCAGCTGTCCTGGTCTTGCCAGGACTGAGAAGATGCCCAGGGTGCAGGACTCAAGGTTTCAAAACCAGTGTAGTCTCAGGTAAGTCAGGGTGGACCAGTCACATTATGCATGCACTGACCTGAGTGGTGGACAAGATAATGACCCTCAAAAATGCCCACATCCCGATCCCCTGAAACTGTCAATTTAGTACCTTACATCTCAACCGGGACTTTGCAAATGTGATAAAGTTAAGGATCTTAAGATGGGAAGATTATTCTGGACGACCCAGTGGTCTCAGTGTAGTCAGCAAAGTCCTTAGAAGGGACAAAGGAAGGATGTCGGAGTCAGAGGAGATGCGATGATGGAAGCAGGGGCCAGAGGGGTGCGATTGCTGGAGGAGACCGTGGGCCAAGGCGCACGGGCAGGCTCTAGAGACTGCAAAAGGCAAGGGACAGATTCTCCTCCTGAGACTCCAGAGGGGTCACAGCCCTTCTGACATCTAGAATTAGCCCCGTAAAACCCATTTTGCACTCCTGACCTCCAAAACTATAGTAGAGCTAATGTGAGTTGTTTTAAGCCACTAAGTATATGGCCATTTGTCACAGTAGCAATAGGAAATGAATAGACTCTGCTTCTCCAAAGATACAGCTAAGAGATGGGGGCCGGCAGTGGTGCCTCGCTACCTTTCGATTGCCACTGGGAAGACCCTGATTTCTCACAAAGTACCATTGCTTTATTAAGGACAGAGAGAGAACGTGGAAAAGATTCAGAGCACATTGAAGGTCACCTGGCTGGATGCTGGAGTGGGAGTTGGGAGTCTTCAGCTCTATGTCTAGGTCTGCCTTTCCTTCCTCCATGAGCTTGGTCCGCCTCCCTGGACTCTTTTTGGTCCTTATTCATCTCTAGGATGAACTAAATAATCTATATTTATCATTTCAAACTTACAAACTTTGTAAGTGTTCTTAAGTGAGCATGCATTCATAATCTATTTGTGACTGAACATGTATTTTCAAGGGGGAGGTGACATTACCCCTGAACAGGTGAAATTGGTTCTTGTGAGAATGGGGAAATCTCACCTTTTCTATGTTTAAAGCACAAATACACAGATGGCACATAAATGGATGCACAGTACATCTGTGCTATTAACATTTCATGGGGGGCAATTAGAAAAAAGAATGTCACGATGTCTCAATTTGAGTATTCTATTGAAAAAAAAAGTCTGAAAACCACTTGTCTGGTGAATGCACACAACATATTGCTATCCATTAAAGTATTCTAAATTGCACAGTCAATGTGATGGGACAGGGAAAGCTAGAGAACTTTCTGAAGTCAGACTGATAGTTTAATTTGATTCTTCCACTTGGCTCTGTGGTCCACACCACTCCGAACTTGGTCTTTTTATCTATGAGAGAAAGAAGCCACCTCAGGTCGTTTTTGTTAGTACTTAATTATATACCATAAATATATAATAGATTATACATACATACATACATACATACATACACACATACATACATACATAGATACATAGATGATAGCTAGCTAGCTAGATAGATAGATAGAGGTAGATGATGATGATAGATAGATAGATAGATAGATAGATAGATAGATAGATAGATAGATGATAGAAAGATACATAGATACATAGATACATAGATACATAGATAGATGGTAGATAGATGATAGGTAGATAATAGATAGATAGATAGATAGATAGATAGATAGATAGATAGATAGATAGACAGACAGACAGACAGACAGACGATAGTTAGATAGATGGATGATAGATAACA
>NW_006494609.1:19716971-19718151 GCF_000325575.1 Pteropus alecto
TCTGCTTTGCCTGATAGACATGTATTGTCACCACTTTGTCAGCACCGACACTGCTTATGCTCCCAAAGACACGCTTTACACAGAATCATCCCATCTGCTCACACGAAGAAGTGGTACATGAAATGATGCGACGTGGCTTGCTGCTGTCAGAATAAAGACCCCATGTCATGACATAGTGTTCTCTTCATGAAGACCCGCTTGGGGAAACATCTGTCCAGAACAAATGGGGGCCAGGGGAACGGCTTCCTAAGGGCATTTTTTTCCTCTCTAATCTGATGACCATTATAGATGGTAAATTCATCGTGTTTTCGTCTTTGCTTGGGCTGTAAGGGAACTCAGAGCCAAACCTGTGTTACATCCGTAACATCTGCACATGGGCTTCCTGTTTTGGGTTTAAAATTTTTTTTTATCTGTTCTCTTGCACCTCAATCCTTTCTAGAACCCTGATGGGCTAACTTGCTCTCTGAGCAACTAACACTAGACGACGTTCGTAGTAAAGGACTAGTCGCTATTCTCTCTGCTGCCCCCATTTCAGACCCCGCCAAGGTTGGTAGTCCTGCCTTTCAATATCACACTTAGGTCCATATCACTCTTAGATTGTGACATGAAGATATGGCCCAGAAGAGACCGCTTGGACCTTGTTTCTGATGTGACGCCTGCCTTCCAGGACAGACTCAAAGTTACGAGAAGGAAAATGCTGGACTGAACTCAGGGAATTGAAGCCCTGATCCAAGTTCAGTTCATACCATATATCTGGGCCACTTATCATAGGTGCCGTTGGAACTGAGCTGAGTGGAAACTCTGGTTCTGCTAATTGGGGGGAGGGGCTGGCGAGCAGAGCAGGCAGGACAGTCTTGTAATCGCTACAGGAGGAGAGGGGCAGAGCGGGAGGCATGCTGCTGGCCTGAGGAAACCAGACAGTGCTTTCTGGGGCTTCCCTCAGGCATCTGAACTTGACTGTAAGAGACAGAATGTTGAAAACGAATGTCCACATATGAACCTGCCTGCAAATGTTTATAGTAACTTTATTGATAGTTGCTAAAAGTTAGAAGCAACCAGGATGTCCTTCAATAGGTAAATGGATAAGGAAACCTGTGGTCCAGGCATGTAATGAGATAGTATTTGGCAACAAAAATAAATGAACTGTCAAGCTATGAAAAGACACGGAGGGACCTTAAAT
>NW_006494609.1:19718361-19723995 GCF_000325575.1 Pteropus alecto
AGTGTTTGAAAGGATTTAAGTGCGGATTGGGAAATGGTCACTTTTATTGTCAACTGCCCACTGAGAAATGTAGATTTAACATGAACCCTCAACCTTGACTTTCTCTTCTACAGCTCTTCCCAGCACAATTGGTAAAGAGGTACATGATCAAGTACAGTTTTTCATTCCTATTCTGTGAATATATTTCACCACAAAGTGTCAGTGGTTGGTGAGGCAGCCTAGAACCAGGAGCATGACAGTCAACAAAGATCAAAAGCATGGCTCGTTGGAATCAGAAGCATTTAGACAGAGCCCACAATGCGCTAGACAAAGGCACCTTCTCTCTGTGTCTCTCTCTGTCTCTCTCTGTCTCTCTCTCTCTTTCTCATTTGATCTCAAATCCAGTGCTCTCCCTGCTTCTCTTGAACTTATCTCAAACTTGATATCTTACCTCTATCCATCAGATCTAGACTCTGCTAGCCTCTGCCAGTGAATTTGCTTCTTTGTACACTTGAGTATGAGGCAACAGGCTGCATACTCACCATGAGGTCAGTACATTTACATAGACTTCTGCATCTATAATCTCATAATAGTTTAGATCATTCTTAACCATTTGTATTAGTTTTCTAAGGCCATCATAGAAAAATATCACCCACTGGGTAACTTAAAGCAAGGGAAATTTATTCTCTCACAGTCCAGGAGTCTAGAAGTCTTGAAATTAGGGCGTTGGCAAGGTTGCTTCCTCCCGCTGGTTTTGAGAGAGAATGGCTTCTCTCCTAGCTTCTCCGAGCTTTTCTCCTAGCTTCAGGTGGTCGCTGGCAGTCTTTAGTGTTCCTTGGCTTGTGGCTGCATCGCCCAGATCTCTGCCTCCATCATCACATGGCCTTCTCTTCTCTGGATCTTTTCTGTGTCTGCGTGTCTCAAATCTCCATCTCCATCTCATATCTCTTACAAGGACACTAGTGATTATTTAGGGCCCACTGTAAATCCAAGATGACCTCATCTCAAGATCCTCGACTTAATTACATCTGCAAAAAGGCTGTTTCCAAATAAGATCACATTCACATGTCCTAAGGGTGAAGAGTTGGTCATATCTCTTCGGAAGACACAGTTCAATCCACAATACCATTGTATAGATTAGCAAAATGAGATTCAGAGAGATTAGGTGACTGGCTCCAAAGACAGAAAGTAGTACAATGTAAGAATAAAAGCCAGCTCCTTTGATTACACACCCAGGTCTTAGAAATTGTTATCTCTGGATGTGATGCCTGGTTCGGAGATTTATAACATATGGAGTCAATGAGAATCAAGGATGCATTAGGTGGGACTTTGGGAAAGAGAAAGATCCTTTCTCTTCTGTAGGAGTGGACTATTATCCATCGCTGCATGACAACTACTCTCGAACTTGTTGTTTTCAGTCTACAAACACGTATCATTTCATAGGTTCTGTGGGTCAGGAATCAAGTGTGGCTGGGGCTTATGTTTCAGGCTGCTCTAGGCTGCTGTCAAGGTGTTGGCTGGGCCTGCAGTCATGTCAAGGCTTGGCTGGGGAAAGGTCCACTTCCAGACGCACCCATGGGGTAGTTGGAGGACTTATTCCTCACAGGCTGGTGGACTGGGAACAGCCTTTGTTTCTTGTCACATGGGCCTCTCCATAGGACAGCTCACACCATGGCAGCTCACCTCTTCAGAGCCAGCAAGTGAGAAGAGCCAGAGAAGGTATGCAAGGACAAGAGGAAGGTCACCATCTATAACCTAATCTTGGACATAGCGTCTCCACCATTAAGTCACTCAGTCCAGCCCTTATTCGAGATGAGGAGATTTCTCAGGGGGTGGCTGCCAAGAGGTAAGGATCACTGTGACCGACCCCGAAGGCTGGCTGCCAGAGGGGGCAGCTGAAGTAGACCTTCGCTTCTGTGAAGGGTCTGTGGATGGAGAGGTGGGAAAATGTGAAGAATCGAACCAGGACGGCCATTTTGCCCTACAAAGGGAGATCTAGGGGGTCCCCAGAAACCATGGCAGAGTCTGAATGTGGCACCAGCATCAAAGGACATAGAAAGAAGAGATCTAGAAGACCCAAGTCCTTGGTGACATAATTGAACCTCCTGATTAATCCTCACCTGAAGCAAGAACCTCTGAACTGTTCAGATAATATTGAGCGAATAAATTTAATCTACAGAAAGTCCTAATAGGTTCATGACCCTGAATATAAATATAGTCTCCCTGAGTTTTTTGCCTCTTTAGATAAGTTACCAAATATCGCCCTGTTTTATTATTATCACTTGCTTGCTAATGACCCACATCGGGTTTGTGGGCTGAAGTGGAGTGCCCATCAGCAGCCTCATGGCGGGCTTTCTAGTTGTACCCACATTCACCTTACATGGAAGGACGCCTTGTATTGTATCAAGAGCCCTGATGTCAAGCAGCTGATTAGTATAAGGACTGTCTACACCTGAGCACACAGCCAAACCCCCCAAATCCCAGGGACTATTCCTTTGCTGTGTTCACAGGTGGGTTTTAAACAAAATTAGTAATGAGATCTTGCCTCTAAATCCCTTTTCCCTAGTGAATTCACCAGGGGGAATCAGCTGGTCTGAGGAGAGCTCACGTGGCCTGTGTTTTTCTACTGATGTCAAAATTCTAATATGTGCCTGCTTTGCCCTTCTACCTACAGCCACCCACACAGAGACAACTAACCATTAACCTGTCTTTTCCCGTCTCACTGAGAATTGAACAATGGCTTTGGCCCCCATCCTGTCTCTCTCTTCCTCAGACTCCAAGCTGCACTGAAGTATGGAAACTCATTCTGCAATTGTGGACGTGAACTTATGCTGTGGTCTTTTTTACTTTAAAAAATATATATATATATTATTCTTTACTTTTATAATGGATTCCTGTTTCTTTCCTCTTACCCAATAAACAGGGTCTAATCTACAGGACTCAAGTCAGTTTTCTGATGAAAATTACAGGTGATGGAACCACACCTTCTGCTTTGGGGACTGTGACCCTCTCCCAGGTGGACAACTGGCTCCCCCACAACCTGCTCTGCCTTGATCCTAGAGTTAAGAAATAACTATTCCCTAGACAGGTAGTGTCTGACTCATAAGGAAAAAAAAAAAACAGCTGGGGAGAGATAATAGAGAAGATGTATATTGTGTGTTGTTTTCTTTTTAAATTTTATTTGTAGAATTTTAATGACTAGATAGTAGTGTTTTATTTATCTATTCTCAAATTTTAATAAATAGTTCTGGCTATAATGACCTAATTTCAGTATTTAAAATGACTAGATGCATACTGTTTGGAGCAAATCGTATCTTAATGTGATGGCATTATATGGTATCAAATGCTGTGAAGGCATAGATTAGTCAATAAGAATATTCGGTTCTTATAAGCTGCAGTTCTTTAAATTGAAGAGCCAATGACAAAAGTAAGAATAGGGTTTGTGACTATTTTCCTAGGATGCAAATCTACCTTGAATAGGTGCATTTCCCCTGCCGTTTCTTTATCATTCAGGGAAATGATAAACCGTTAAGAAACCGTTAAGAGTGGCACTGTAAGCAGGCTCGCCTGTCTTTTTAGAACTTCTCCTCTACACAGCATGCATTTGACATGCAACAAGGGGGTCTCAGAGCTTACTCAAGCCACTTAGCTCTGGAAAGTGCACAGAAAATAGACACGGTCACACTGCTTCTACCAGTCGTGAAAAATAGGATTCTCCCTTTTCCCGGGTGTGTGTGGTGTCCTAATAAGATCAGGCATCTCTACTTCTAAAGTCACTTGTGCTATTCAGTGTGATAACAACCATTGCACTAGGCACCGTTTTAAAATGTTTGGCCAGGTGCTTCACCCACATCCATTCTGATCCTCACGGCACGGCGGCGAAGTGTGGACTAGTACCGCTGTCCAAATCCATGCTACAACACTCAGGTTCTGAGAGCTCTTATCACGTGCTACAGTCTTGTAGTCAAGACCTTCAACTGAAAAAGCCTGATACATAAACTTTACTCCTTACCCGTTGCTCTATTGTTTGCTCATTTCTTTCCTTTTGGAGCACTCATACCAAACCTTTCTCATGCTCTGTTAGAGGCAAGGCTCATTGGATTAAGAAAAGCACTTGCCTGAGCCTCCCCATCTTTACTGGAGCTTAGAGAGAAGCAGGCGTGGACCTCTTGAGATCAGGAGTCCCAGGCACAGGTATCAAGGGTCCAGGGGTGACCAGAAAGGGCAAGAGGCGAGGTGGCTAATGGAATTCTACCATCCACCCACGGGGAACCCAGGGGGCCCAGAGGCTCAAAATGGTTAGACAGGCTAAAAGAGCATTTTCAATTATCCCAGGGGAGAGCCATTTAGCCAGGACAATTAGGCCATTTAAACTGACCATATTTTGTGTTAAAACCAAGGGAATTCCTGGTTCAGCCTGCTGCAGCTTCCTTAGCCTCATTGGGTAAAGAAGCTGCTGAGAAAACACAGGAGTCTCTTCTTGGCCTTGGTGACCAGAAGAGATAACTAGAAGGGGTTCCTTGAGAACCCCATGGGGGGCTTCCACTTCTGGGAGGAGAGGCATGGAGGGAGGGTGCACAGGGCAGGTAACAGTCATTGAATGCAAGATGATGAGTTTTTCATAAAGCTGAGGAAGGAAGGAAGAGCATCACAGGGCGAGCAGAGACTGTCAACCACAAGATGGTGTAAAGATTGCTTCGATGACATAATTTCAGGCCACTTTGGGGGACCCACCTGGCTGTGGAGGAGAGGGACTGGGTTAAGTTGGTGGAGAAGACAGCCCTTTCCTGAGGCTGAAGGGTGCTGAGGATTTAGCAGGGCAAAGATGCAGGGGGGTTTTCAAGAAGATGGGGTGTAAGTCCTGGTGCTGTGATCTCTTCAAATCATAATTAAATTAAATTTAAAATTAAAATTAAATTTAAATGTAAAGAAGAATGCCTTTATACCTTTTCAGGGTGACTTTTTCAGATCCTCTATGACCCAGATGAAATCACACCTTCTCTAGGAAGTTGTCTGTGATGTTCCCATAGTCTTCCCCTTTCTCCATCTGTCAGCAGTCTCTGGGTAATAACAAAGCTGTGTGCTAACTTCTAGCTAGACCCTCTTGTGTGATGTGAGAATGATAGACACAGCTCCACTGTGAGCCCTTGGGAGACATTATTCTTGCTATAGAATTTCTCCAATTTCTCAATACATCCTGCTCATAAAACTCAGCAGCTAAGTGTACGGTTCCCAAAGACTAACTCTCTAAAAATACTAGATGTCCTGCTATAAGAAATACAAAACAAAATAAACTAAAACTTTGCCATGACATATTTGCAATCTTGTTTTCTCTTAAACAAATGTCCTCATTATTTTAATAATTTCAACTCTTTAGAAGTTGCCTCTATATCAATGTACAAAAAGTCCTAAATCTCAGGTACTAGGCTTTCTTTTTAATATTTCTGAAAGTGGTCTAATTTATTAATATAGCACTTCTGAGTTTACAGAAAACTTCTGGAATCATTTTCATTTTTTTCCTTCACCAGAGACTAGAGGTATATTTTCTACCCATTGGACAGATATGGCCAAGGGTGAGCCTAATAAACCATAGGAGAGCAAGCGGGCCCAAGTTACTTAACATAAAATTTCCTGCTCATTTTGCTATAATACTCT
>NW_006494609.1:19724701-19734998 GCF_000325575.1 Pteropus alecto
CCCAGGCACAGGTATCAAGGGTCCAGGGGTGACCAGAAAGGGCAAGAGGCGAGGTGGCTAATGGAATTCTACCATCCACCCACGGG
Source organism: Pteropus alecto (assembly GCF_000325575.1). Classification (NCBI taxonomy): domain Eukaryota; kingdom Metazoa; phylum Chordata; class Mammalia; order Chiroptera; family Pteropodidae; genus Pteropus; species Pteropus alecto. The sequence goes on from NW_006494609.1 coordinate 19,724,788, forward strand.
GAACCCAGGGGGCCCAGAGGCTCAAAATGGTTAGACAGGCTAAAAGAGCATTTTCAATTATCCCAGGGGAGAGCCATTTAGCCAGGACAATTAGGCCATTTAAACTGACCATATTTTGTGTTAAAACCAAGGGAATTCCTGGTTCAGCCTGCTGCAGCTTCCTTAGCCTCATTGGGTAAAGAAGCTGCTGAGAAACACAGGAGTCTCTTCTTGGCCTTGGTGACCAGAAGAGATAACTAGAAGGGGTTCCTTGAGAACCCCATGGGGGGCTTCCACTTCTGGGAGGAGAGGCATGGAGGGAGGGTGCACAGGGCAGGTAACAGTCATTGAATGCAAGATGATGAGTTTTTCATAAAGCTGAGGAAGGAAGGAAGAGCATCACGGGGCAAGCAGAGACTGTCAACCACAAGATGGTGTAAAGATTGCTTCGATGACATAATTTCAGGCCACTTTGGGGGACCCACCTGGCTGTGGAGGAGAGGGACTGGGTTAAGTTGGTGGAGAAGACAGCCCTTTCCTGAGGCTGGAGGGTGCTAAGGATTTAGCAGGGCAAAGATGCAGGGGGGTTTTCAAGAAGATGGGGTGTAAGTCCTGGTGCTGTGATTTCTTCAAATCATAATTAAATTTAATTTAAAATTAAAATTAAATTTAAATGTAAAGAAGAATGCCTTTATACCTTTTCAGGGTGACTTTTTCAGATCCTCTATGACCCAGATGAAATCACACCTTCTCTAGGAAGGTGTCTGTGATGTTCCCATAGCCTTCCCCTTTCTCCATCTGTCAGCAATCTCTGGGTAATAACAAAGCTGTGTGCTAACTTCTAGCTAGACCCTCTTGTGTGATGTGAGAATGATAGACACAGCTCCACTGTGAGCCCTTGGGAGACATTATTCTTGCTATAGAATTTCTCCAATTTCTCAATACATCCTGCTCATAAAACTCAGCAGCTAAGTGTACGGTTCCCAAAGACTAACTCTCTAAAAATACTAGATGTCCTGCTATAAGAAATATAAAACAAAATAAATTAAAACTTTGCCATGACATATTTGCAATCTTGTTTTCTCTTAAACAAATGTCCTCATTATTTTAATAATTTCAACTCTTTAGAAGTTGCCTCTATATCAATGTACAAAAAGTCCTAAATCTCAGGTACTAGGCTTTCTTTTTAATATTTCTGAAAGTGGTCTAATTTATTAATACAGCACTTCTGAGTTTACAGAAAACTTCTGGAATCATTTTCATTTTTTTCCTTCACCAGAGACTAGAGGTATATTTTCTACCCATTGGACAGATATGGCCAAGGGTGAGCCTAATAAACCATAGGAGAGAAAGTGGGCCCAAGTTACTTAACATAAAATTTCCTGCTCATTTTGCTATAATACGCTGGCTCTCATTTCGTCAATCTTACTTAAACGTACAATAACTGCATTTACCTAAGAACACTAACTGAAAACCCAGTGCAGTATGGAAGGACCCATCGGAGATGAGTGAGGAATGGCAAAGGTTTATTTTCTTGATAGAGTGAGGTATAGATGCATTTCTCACCCTTTCTGCTCATTGAGAAGTAAAATGTGTAGTAAGCTATTGTGTTTCCCTTAAGTCCTGTTCAAGAGATGGCAAAGGGTTATTCAGGAAAGAGCAGGGATGGTAGAGCCTCCTGTAATTTCAAATTTAAAGGTGTTGACTACAAAATGTTCAAGTGTGAAGACTAAAATAACTGTTGAGAACACCATACTTTCAAGTAAAGCAAAACATGGAAAGAAAACTCAAGAGAAGAGTAACCAGGAGTTGGGGCTCAAGTTTACCAGCTACAAAGACCACGGGACTTGAGGTGACCATGCTGAGCTGGAGGTGAAGGCACTGTCCAGAGCCACCGTCCTTTCTGGGGGAGGGAGAAGCGCTGTGAGTGACTGAGCCATTGGAGATCTTTTCTGGTTTTGCAGTCCTGTGGAGACAGCACCTGGACTAAGTTGTGCAGATTTGGGCTACATGGTATGAGAAGGATGCCTGCAGATTCAAAGGCATTCCGCCAAGGGATTCAAAAATAATTAAAAGAAGAGAGAGATTATCTTTCATGGACAGATACAAAGACCGACTGTATGTACTTACTCTAAATGACAGCAGAAGGAGACCAGAAAGATAATTGCAGGATCATGAAGATCAAAGGGCTAGAGGATTTGCTTTCTCCAGCGCAAGGGTCTAGAATTGCACAAATCAGAACAAATGTAGGATGCTAAAATGCAGGTTGCTTGGCAAAAAAAAAAAGAAACTGTTAATAAAAAAAAGAAAATTATTTTCCTAGGAAGAGCTCAGAGTTGGGAGCCATTCAAAATCTACTTTCAGAAATTGTAAAAAAAAAAAGCATTTGGAAGGGAAAAAACATGTGTGGTCAGCAAAAGAATAGCTTAGAGGATCTGCTAGGATAGTTCATCATTACTTACTATGACAATGTGACAAAACAATAATTTGTTTGTATTGATCAATCTTGTGTGCATTCTACAAGCAGAGCTTTGGGAACAGAACAGGACCCCTAAGATTCTAACATCCAGGATAGTATCTAAAGTATCCCTTTGGAAGACGAGATGCTCTATATGCTATCCGGCATAAACCTCAAAGAAAACATGAGTACAATTCTGAAAGTGTGAACTCAAGGCTATCCAAAGAAAGAAGACAAGAGATAAGATTGGTGAGGAAGAAGACCACTTTTAAGGCAAAGTCCTGCCAAGTTAATCCTGTAGCTGATCTCAAGAAAAAGGGAGACCATTAACAATTGGTTTAAATATATATATTTCCATTTATTTCACACATCCATTCATGGCAGTGGGAATTCAGCAGTAGAGAAGCGAAAAGAAACTCTCTAAGAAATAAACTAGGAATTAAATAAGGTTAGGAGAGAGCAGTGTAAGAGAAAGCTGAGACCTGGAGGGAACAGAGCCCCGAGCAGAATTAAAAAGGGCCCAATGACATGGCTGCAGTGCCAGAGCTGCAAGACTTGCAGACTCAGAGTTATTTAGAATCCAGGCTAAGATCTTTGTGAACCACGAGAGACTTTGGACCATTTCCCCTATGCCAGTAAGAGAACCATTGGAAAAAATCTCGAATAGAAAAATGACATGGTGAAGTCGTTTTCGAGTGATCATCCTGGCCGTTGTGTGGAGAATAGATGAGAAGGGCAGGGAGATAAATTAGGAGTTTGTTACCGACATCCAGAAAAGAGTTAATGATGGCCTTGACTAAGAGAGTGATGGAGCATGGTGGTGGATTGGCGAGATCGAAAAAATAAATAAAAACTATCATAAAAGAAGCATCCAGGGGCCTTGTTGCTTAATTGGATGGGCAGCTCGATGTTCAGGGAGAAATCAGTAGAGAGATCTAGGTTTTCCATTTGGATACTGAGTGTGTGGTGATGCCATTAATTAGAGAACACTGAAGCGGAGTAATGATTTAGGAGTGTGTAGGGAGATGAAAGTAAAATCAATTTGAAGCTGTTGAGTCTGAGGGTTCTGTGAAATAGCCAAGTCTCAAGACAGACAACACATACATCAAAGGGAGGGTCTGGAGTGTAAGGAGGAGCAGGACTGGGGACGAAGGTCTGGAATGTCTCGGCATTTGAGTAGCTAGTGCAATCCGGGGAGAAGATGGATTACCAGACACAATGTCAAGAATGATTATCATGCAATTTTTAAATGGCATATGGCTAACTTTGAGAAACATCCACTTCTAAGGGCTAGTAGGAGAAGACAGTTCTAGAAAGGGAACTGAGAAGGACATTTGAAGAGGTAAGAAGAAAATCAAGATCCAGTGGCATAGGTACTAGGACTCTATCAGGGTTCAGGCTTTGTTGATACAGAGATGAATAAGACACACATAGCTTATCTAACTGCCCAGAGAAGCAAGGAAGTCTTGAGAGAAAGTGCCGTCTGAGTTGTCTCTAGAACACTGAAAAGGACATTTGCTGGACACAAAGAAGTCACCTCAGTCATGAGGACTGAATGTGCAAAGTCAAAGTCATGGCCTGACATGACTGATTTGAAGAATGAGAAGCAATTGCATGTTGTGTGTCTAAAGGGTTATGGTGAACGGATGCCTGAGAGGGTGAGGGACACGCAAGGATCTGGAGCTGAGGGCTTGAGTTTTTTCTAGCTGAAGGTGGGGATCCTCAGAGGTTTACAAGAAGGTGAAGGACATGTGTCATCCTGTTTTAGAATCATGTGTTCATTAACTGCCCTAGAAACTATAGCACTGTGTGGAGAGGAATTATTTTAGGAAAGAGAATCAATAGGTTTTAGATATTAATACTGGAGATACAGGGGTTGGGCTGCCTGGAGCTGTGAATCACCGGTGATGTCTGGGCATCTGGGTGAGGGTTTCTCCTTTTATGGGAAGGCAAGAAGTTTTAGAGGTGGGTGAAGAATAGTTTCATTAAGTTGAACCTAATTCTGACAATTTCCACCTACTTAGGTATTTTTATAAACAAACAAACAAATAAATGAAAAATCATCGGGCAGTAGTATTGGTTAGGTATTGAGAGGGGATAAACAAATAATAAGATCCTGGTGATGAATTTCTATTTCATTCCCTAAAGTTGAGTCAGGGATCCCAGGCAAGAGCCCAATCTCCACCAGGTCATCAGTCCTTCAGGGTCTTTGGGAGGGAGGGTGACTGGCTTCTATTGAACATCTGTGTTCTAGAAGCTTCATCCATGTGATCAGTCAGTGTCAGTGCCAACACGATGAAGTCACCCTCAGAAAGATTAAGCCATTTGTCCATGGTCAGATTTAAAAATGGCTGAGTTGAATTTCCAGCCCGACTCATTGTGGTTCCCAAGAGGCGTTTTTTCTTATTTACATCTGCACACTCTGCCTTCGTTGATCACCCTCAGAATTCAGGATTTCCAGCACAACAATTGACTGGCTCTACTACGTCCTGACTTTTTGGCTTACTGGATGGCCGTGGACCAAAAGAGAGGCTAAAAGTTGGTGGCGTGGGGAGGAGGAAATCAGTATGTGTGTGACCGGGTAGCGGTTCCTTAGACATCGGTGACAACCCCATCCAGTGGCTGGTGAGACTCTAATTGCCTCTTATTTTCATCAATAAATAAGCATTTCTCCTTCTAGAAGTTCCCATAAAAATCTAGGGGGGATGTAATAGTGGGGACAGGCCACAGACACTTCCCATCTCCCATTGCTCCATATATAATCGGGTACCTCCTGAGTGACAGATGGCATGTGCATTCTTCTGTTTATTCTCAAAATGACAAAGCAGTTATATCCCTACGCTACAGATAAAGAGATGAGTCTTAGTGACTATGTTCTCCAAGGTCACATCTCAACCTGGGTTTCCACAGAAGCAAGTGTATACTTCCAAATAACCCTTTGCACAATTGTTATACCATGAACGACTGATAGGAGAAAGCTAAGTCTTCCATCTCTGGATACCAGTGCTTAGTGGTGTTGACAACGAGGACCTGCTCACAGCTGCATACTTGGCAATGAGAGGCCACTATTTGTCAGGCATTCTGTTGGGCTCTGGCTTTATCACTTTCATAAGTCCTCCCCAGATTTTGTGTTGTGTCCTTTCTTTAATTTTAGTCATTTCCTTGGGAACAGGGTAGTCTTATCATCCTGTTTTTGCCATTGTAGAAACTAAGAATCTGAGAGTTAAAAAGGCCTGCCTCTGCTCACAGGGCTTGCTAACTGGCAGACAAGGAATCGAACCCACAACTTCTAATTCGTAATCCTAAACGATGCGCACACATGTCATGCAGCTCCCAAGAGGAACAGGACTGTGTTTGGGAGGTTCTGGTCTCAGAGAGATGAGCCCAGAAAGTAAACAGATGTGTGTCCCGCTTCTCTGGCACTTGGGGTACGTCTGAGAGTTCTGGTCAAAGAGTCTGCACTTTTGAATGGCGTAGCTTCCTGCTTGGGGAGGGAAAACAAACAGGTCTGAGAAACGGTTAAGTCATCACGAAGCTGACTGCTTCTGACAGTCAATGGTTTCCAGCGTGTTTATTTATCTCTTTTCACCGCAGCAGTAAAAAAAAGCTTCCCACCCCAACCAGAGATGATCCGAGAGGTCCCTGCCTGGTGTGACGTCCTGGCCACCACGCCACCAGGGAGTGGGTAGAATTCGACAGTGAAAAGTGCCAGTGTGGATTATTGCCATAATTACTTTCTGGAAAGCAGCGGATTTAATTCCCAGTAAAATATCATTAGAATTTGCCAGGCCCTCTGATGGGGAAAATAAAATGCCCTTCCTAGAAATTTCTCATGCTCTGTGGTTTCTAGAGAGATTCCGAGGGCTCTGCGAAGAAAGATAACACGGCGATACGATTTTGGAACCGAAGTGAATTTTCCCGCTTCGTCAAATGTCTGCGGACTCTTCTCGGACTGTGAAGCCCACACTGATATTTTTTTTTTTTTTTAATTTCTACGAGAATAATGGCTCTAGGGTCAGTCAGCCTGTGTTTAGTCCTGCCATTTATTTAAGGTCTCAAAGCTCTAAATTCACTGTCTCTAAAATAGGGCTACTTCTCCCTCACAGGTCTGTCAGGAGCGTTATATATGTCACTCCAGGTTCAGCCTTGTGCCTGGTACGATAAAGGTTAGCGATGCTCGTGATCATAACTTGTGCTATTTCTCTTCCTAAAGCAGGCATGTTACGACTAAGCCGTTTGACTTAAATGACCCTCCTTTCTTCTGTATCCTCACTTCCTTTACTGAATCGATCGACTTGCCGTGGGTCGCGAAGACTCTCCGAAGGCAGTTTTGTGTACCCACAAAGCCCGACATCGGCTCGGGAGTAATTCCTCGGGCTGGTTAAACGACCATGGCCCTGAAGTCAGCAGGGAGAGCATCGGCGAGTTGAAGCGCTGGGCGTTGATGGATACGGTGAGAAGACTCAACATCTTTCTTGTAATAATTGAAATCATTTCAATTCATTTCCTTCGTGGTTGGACAGAAACATGTTTTCAATAGTGAGCAAATCTTGAGGGAATCCATTGACCTGAGCAGTCATATAATGCATGAAGTTAATGGACAAAAAAATGATATTCATCTGCAGTTTATAATAGCATTTTCTTCCGCGGCACCTAAACTTAGGGGCGGCCGGGGACCCTATCGGAGCTACCACCGGCGTGTGTGACCCCTGTTGTAGCTAACAATTATTGGCTGTATGGTGAAATAAAATAAAAACCAACACAAGTTTTGACACCAAGATAATAAATTATAAATTATGGAAGTCTACGCCACCGAGGATCTTGTAAACAACAGGCTGGTCTCTTAGCAACAGGCCAGGGAGAGAGGTTGTTGGTAGAAATGAAGCCGACAGGATTATTTTGCAGTGATTACCACCAAGGACCAGAAACAACATTTTAACACCTGCCCGAGGCCCCGGCTCTGCCCGGCCCTTCTTTCTCCAGTGGCCAGCCTGGGCCGTGCGCCAAAAGGTGTCCTAAGATTTATGAGCCTCTCCGTCACCAATCCAGGTGCTCAGGCCCCAACGAGAAGATGAAAGGAATACAGGCAGTCGGAGTCGGGGGGTGGAGCGGAGATGCCCCATGCGCGAGTGACAGAGAAAGAATCGGAATCGACGCCGTCTCCTGCGACGCTGTCTGGAGTGTGACTGTGAGCGGGGCCTCCTCGTCCCCGCCTGCAGCTCCTTCGCCTTCTGCAGTCTCACTTGGGGTGGTCGTCACGAAGGAGTTTAGACAAGACTTTGACAATGTGCCAAAATGGTTTATTTTTAAACGTTGTTCCCGAAAGCACCAGAATATTAAGTTGGAGCAAATGCCACTGCAAGGGTGGAGGGGTGGCGGTCACGTGACACGGAAGGGAGGGCGGCGAGGTCAGGGGTTGTAGACGTTAATTAACGGAGGCAGTTGGGCTGGAGGGCTCTGTCAGCTGGAAGCGTTTCTAAAAGAATGTGCGTGAGCGTAGGTGGGTGCGAGTGTGTGAATGTGTGAGTGTGGGTATCTGTACGTGGGTGTGAGTGTGTATGAGAGTGTGGGTGTGTATAAGTGTAAGTGGGTGAGTGTGTGAGAGTGCGGGTGTGAGTGTGTGTGAGTGTGAATGAGAGTGTGGATGTGTATAAGTGTAAGTGGGTGAGTGTGTGAGAGTGTGTATGAGAGTGTAAGTGTGTGTAAGTGTAAGTGGGTGAGTGTGTGAATGTGTATGAGAGTGTGGGTATGTGTAAGTATAAGTGGGTGTGAGCGTGCGTGAGAGTGTGGGTATAAGTGTAAAAGTAGGTGAGTGTGTGAGTGTGTATGAGAGTGTGAGTGTGTGTAAGTGTAAGTGGGTGTGTGTGAGTGTGGGTATGTGTAAGTATAAGTGGGTGTGATCGTGTATGAGTGTGGGTGTGTAAGTGTAAGTGGGTGAGTGTGTGAGTGTGTATGAGAGTGTGGGTGTGTGTAAGTGTAAGTGGGTGAGTGTGTGTGAGTGTGGGTATGTATAAGTATAAGTGGGTGTGATCGTGTATGAGAGCGTGGGTGTGTAAGTGTAAGTGGGTGTGAGTGCGCATGAGTATGTGTTAGAGTGGGTGTGCGTAAGTGGGTGTGAGTCTGTGACGTGTGTGTGACAGTGTGTGGATGTGTGCACATGCATTTCTCAGTTGCTGAGCATTCTCAGGGTCCGGATGGAGAGAGGTTTCTTAATTAATTAGGTGTTTACTTCCAGCATCTTGCCTCAGTGGTTCAGACGATCACCTGCCCACATGTTAGGGATGAGGTCCGATCAAGTCTCTTAGAGTAGAATCTTTCTAAAAAATAATCCTAGAATCTTAGTAGCAAATGGCCTCTCTTTCTGTGATAGAAATATCTGGTTTTGCATCATCCAAACCACAAAGTGAGTGCTGTGCCGTGCTGACTCTGAACACTGAGAAAACACCAGCCTCCAACAGTGCAGGGGTCACATGATCCCCGTTTTCCTCCATAACCCTGACATCTCATGCATTTTATTGTTTCACAATAAAAGTCGCTGCCTAAATGATGACGACTTCAGATTTATTGGCGAGTTATTTTAAACTTCTCATAGGAATGCACCTACTCTTCTCAAGAGAGAAGACACTCTGCCACTCCTCAGGGCCTCATTTCTGTCCGGGCTTCTCTGACATCGTGCAAGGTGGCGCGCTGACCCCTGACGCAATTAGCTCCCATCCCGAGGCTTTTGCGTATATTCGTGCTCAGCAGCCATCTGCCAGGATGCACTTCTATGTGGGACAGTGCCCTGGCCCCTGTGGGGAGGGACCCTGGGCTTGTAAGGCGCCCCTTCAGGCCCCTGGGTAAGAGCTCGCCCTCCACGTGTGTACTTCTCATACCAGAGCATCTCCTGCCACGAAGGTATCATTTTCTCATTCTGCAGGTGGAGCAGCAGGGGCCAGCAGCGTCGGCTCACTTTCCCAAGCTCAGTGCCTGAGCCCAGAGTCCATGAGAGACTTCAAACTCCGTTCTGTCTCCAGGACAGTGGCCTTCCCTGGAGACAGGCCGTTCGCAGACTCCCTGCACAGAGCTGTGTCTTGCTTTCACTTCTTCTTTTATTATTGTTTTAATTACAAAAGAAATATAGCATCATCCATTACTATAAAATCAACAATACACAAAATATAAAGTTATAAGGCAAAATCTCTCCTCATCCTCTATCCTAGCACTGAAAAACCTATTGCCCACCACCTCCCCTCCCACCCCACCCCCCGATCCCCAATATCTAAGTGGATCTTTTCAGAGCTGAATTTTCACTCTCTGCAGGGGACTGTTTCTGTAAAGAAACAATAAGCTCGCTTTTCCTCTTTAATTTGTTTGTAGCTGGCTCCTTCTGAAGAAATAAAAAGTAGCCTAAGTCTTTGATGTGTTTTAGTTTCACTCGTCAACATGTGGTGGGGAACACTGGGCTCTCTGAGTCGCACGCCCTTCGCTTTCTCTCTGACTCCGAATCCCCAAGTTGGACTTGTCCAGAGCCCACCAACCTTGAATCCGTGGACGCTGGAGTTGGAATTCATCACTGAGCCCATAAGCAGTTCTAGCACGTTCTGGTCTTGGCCGCATGAAATCTCCCCTTCCCCTGTTGATTCAGAAGCCTGTGTTTTCCCGAGATCCCCCAAGTGACATGTGTGCACAATCGGGTTTGAAAACCCTGTGTCAAACTCAGCTTCTTCGGAAAGAAGACGCAGAGCAGCTGACGAGGCTGCTCAGGCCACGGCAGAGACTCCTGGAGCTCAGC
>NW_006494609.1:19735316-19748508 GCF_000325575.1 Pteropus alecto
GGGTGTGAGTGTGTATGAGAGTGTGGGTGTGTATAAGTGTAAGTGGGTGAGTGTGTGAGAGTGTGTATGAGAGTGTAAGTGTGTGTAAGTGTAAGTGGGTGAGTGTGTGAATGTGTATGAGAGTGTGGGTATGTGTAAGTATAAGTGGGTGTGATCGTGCATGAGAGTGTGGGTGTGTATAAGTGTAAGTAGGTGAGTGTGTGTGAGTGTGTATGAGAGTGTGAGTGTGTGTAAGTGTAAGTGGGTGTGTGTGAGTGTGGGTATGTGTAAGTATAAGTGGGTGTGATCGTGTATGAGAGTGTGGGTGTGTGTAAGTGTAAGTGGGTGAGTGTGTGTGAGTGTGGGTATGTATAAGTATAAGTGGGTGTGATCGTGTATGAGAGCGTGGGTGTGTAAGTGTAAGTGGGTGTGAGTGCGCATGAGTATGTGTGAGAGTGGGTGTGCGTAAGTGGGTGTGAGTCTGTGACGTGTGTGTGACAGTGTGTGGATGTGTGCACATGCATTTCTCAGTTGCTGAGCATTCTCAGGGTCCGGATGGAGAGAGGTTTCTTAATTAATTAGGTGTTTACTTCCAGCATCTTGCCTCAGTGGTTCAGACGATCACCTGCCCACATGTTAGGGATGAGGTCCGATCAAGTCTCTTAGAGTAGAATCTTTCTAAAAAATAATCCTAGAATCTTAGTAGCAAATGGCCTCTCTTTCTGTGATAGAAATATCTGGTTTTGCATCATCCAAACCACAAAGTGAGTGCTGTGCCGTGCTGACTCTGAACACTGAGAAAACACCAGCCTCCAACAGTGCAGGGGTCACATGATCCCCGTTTTCCTCCATAACCCTGACATCTCATGCATTTTATTGTTTCACAATAAAAGTCGCTGCCTAAATGATGACGACTTCAGATTTATTGGCGAGTTATTTTAAACTTCTCATAGGAATGCACCTACTCTTCTCAAGAGAGAAGACACTCTGCCACTCCTCAGGGCCTCATTTCTGTCCGGGCTTCTCTGACATCGTGCAAGGTGGCGCGCTGACCCCTGACGCAATTAGCTCCCATCCCGAGGCTTTTGCGTATATTCGTGCTCAGCAGCCATCTGCCAGGATGCACTTCTATGTGGGACAGTGCCCTGGCCCCTGTGGGGAGGGACCCTGGGCTTGTAAGGCGCCCCCTTCAGGCCCTGGGTAAGAGCTCGCCCTCCACGTGTGTACTTCTCATACCAGAGCATCTCCTGCCACGAAGGTATCATTTTCTCCTTCTGCAGGTGGAGCAGCAGGGGCCAGCAGCGTCGGCTCACTTTCCCAAGCTCAGTGCCTGAGCCCAGAGTCCACGAGAGACTTCAAACTCCGTTCTGTCTCCAGGACAGTGGCCTTCCCTGGAGACAGGCCGTTCGCAGACTCCCTGCACAGAGCTGTGTCTTGCTTTCACTTCTTCTTTTATTATTGTTTTAATTACAAAAGAAATATAGCATCATCCATTACTATAAAATCAACAATACACAAAATATAAAGTTATAAGGCAAAATCTCTCCTCATCCTCTATCCTAGCACTGAAAAACCTATTGCCCACCACCTCCCCTCCCACCCCACCCCCCGATCCCCAATATCTAAGTGGATCTTTTCAGAGCTGAATTTTCACTCTCTGCAGGGGACTGTTTCTGTAAAGAAACAATAAGCTCGCTTTTCCTCTTTAATTTGTTTGTAGCTGGCTCCTTCTGAAGAAATAAAAAGTAGCCTAAGTCTTTGATGTGTTTTAGTTTCACTCGTCAACATGTGGTGGGGAACACTGGGCTCTCTGAGTCGCACGCCCTTCGCTTTCTCTCTGACTCCGAATCCCCAAGTTGGACTTGTCCAGAGCCCACCAACCTTGAATCCGTGGACGCTGGAGTTGGAATTCATCACTGAGCCCATAAGCAGTTCTAGCACGTTCTGGTCTTGGCCGCATGAAATCTCCCCTTCCCCTGTTGATTCAGAAGCCTGTGTTTTCCCGAGATCCCCCAAGTGACATGTGTGCACAATCGGGTTTGAAAACCCTGTGTCAAACTCAGCTTCTTCGGAAAGAAGACGCAGAGCAGCTGACGAGGCTGCTCAGGCCACGGCAGAGACTCCTGGAGCTCAGCAGGAACGCACCACTGAGTAGCCGTCAGCTCAGACCCTAGCTGCTGGAAGAAAGTTGAGTACTGTTCCTCCTGCGCAGAGGCCTGACTTCAACTAAATGACAGCAAAAGCTCTTGGGGGACAACTTCCCGCTCAGCTCCGCCAGGCCCTTGCCTCGGGCCTCCGGGATGGTCTGACTGATCCCGCCTGGCCTCGGGTCAGGGTGGGGCTCGGCCTGGGCAGAGAGCAAGACCGAGCCAGTTTGCCCTGCCGCCGATTTCCCCTGGGCCCCAGGGTCTCAGGTCCCGATGGCTGCCTTGCCCTGTCCGAGCTCGTCTGCATGCAGCATCTCCAGGATCTCCGGTCCCACAATGCAGTGCTCAGGCTGGCAGGAGCTCAGCTGAACACTAAATGCTTGGCTCCGTTTCAACACGGCTGCCAAGATTTGGCAACCAGAGAGTTGCAGGAAAGCAGCAGGCTGCTAAACCCTTTCACATTTTTAATTAGATCCACACACCCATGTCTTTGAGCTATCATAAATATACAGATGACACGGAGAGCAGTATTCGGGGTTAAAAAAAAAAAAGAGAGAGAGAGAGAGAGAGGAAGCACACCCTCTCCGATGGTATATCTTACCTTATTAAAATAATTTGCCTCTCATTAGTTTGGGGGGCCAAAGAGGAGAGGAGACGGGAGTGATATTTGCTCGAGTAAAACTCTTGTCTGATGAGAATCTACCCAGGCTGTGAAAAACGCAGGTCTCAGGCCACCTCGCCGGCCGTCGCCCTGGGCTTGGGGAGCATCACCAGAAGGGGGCGTTGGTGGCAGCTGCTCGGCCCCGCGCAGCCCGGAAGCTCGGGGTGGAGGGTTTTAGGCGCCGCTGCAGTGGAAGCCGCGCCGCCCGCCTCTGCCTGCTGGCAGCCTCACCATCCCGCCCAGCTGCGAGGCCGCCCCTCGGCCCTGAGAAGCAGTCACCTCTGCAGTCGAGGTCGCTTTAATATTTTTGTCACTTTACTTCCTTCTCCGTCTTGTCTTTGGCTGTCCTTTCCTGTAAAGTCGTCGAGTGCTGCCTCTTATTTCTTCTAAATCTCTCGCCACAGCAAACACACTCAGCTTCTGCCACTCAGAACCATCCCTCCCCCTACTCCCCGCTCCTGGGCCATCCCTCTGTGGGCTGAGGGGTGAGAAAATGCCAGCGTGAGTCCAGTGGTTCTGGGCCCCAACTCTAGCTCTGGACCGTGGCTTTGGACATATGATTTCAATGGCCTTCACTTTGGTTCCTCCATCTGAAAGATCCCGAGACAGTTCTGACCTCATAGATTGGCTATGGAAGTTTAATGACATCGTGAGTGCCAGGCTCATAACACAGCCAGCCCCCAGCACCTAACCATTCCTCGTTTGGGGAATATGTATGACAAAAAGAGTGCCTTCAGAGAGTCAGCTGACAAACGGCGACCGCGGTGAGGGTCGGTTCCTCCTAGAATGCTTCGTCCTCTGTCTCCTCTCTTGTTGCAAGCTGGAGGTGAACAGGGCTTGGCCGGGGCCTCCACATTCGTGCACGTGCCCTTAATTTTAAAGACATGTTAAAAAGGAAATGAAACACTTGAAATGACAGGAAAGAAGCCTCTCTGGTCAGCCCATCTGACAGCACAACGTTTATAAACAGAACCATCGCGAGCATCACACGCATCTCTGCAGAGGCATCAGGCTCACGGGCACACGGGCTTCGTCTGCTTATCACAAACGCGTCGCACACCATCCAGCCCCTCCTGGCCGGACCACGGCCCGCAGCAGAGACAGCAGTGTTTGGTCTTTTCTCTTGTCCTTTGATTTAGTATTTTTTCATGTGGCTTGAAAACAGACTTTTTTTTTTTTTTTTAACTATGGCAGAGGTTTGGTGTTTTTTTTTTTTTTGGTGGGTTTTTTTTTTTTTTTTTTTTGTACTTTTCCTGCAAACAGGACAGCCAGACAGACCGGGTGCCCAGCCAGACAAACTGGATGCCCAGTTTAATGGGCTGGAGATAGTTCTAGGCCCAATGTGGGCCTTTCAGCAGGTACCAAGGCTGAGGTGAGGCAGGGGCTGGCAGGCCTTGGCATTCTCATTGTCCCCTGACCTCCCTTGCAGCCCCCAACACCTCACCTTCGTGTCCCCCTACACCACCGGCTACAGAGAATTCTCTTTAATTAAGAGAACAGAAGAGATGCAAGCTGCTCACATTCACACACACACACACAACGTAACAGAACCCGTGTGAGGACACTGTCACCTGAGAAAGAAGGGAGTGTGGCAGTCAGCCTGGAAGCCAGGCTGAGCCCCAGGAATCTCCAGGGCCCCGATCAGCTTCCGATGGGGACATACTGCTCCTCATTATTAGTATTTATACAAGAAGAAAGAGCTCATTTCCCTAAGAGTAAAACAGTGTATAATCTGGATAAGGTCTTTCCTGGAGCAAAAGGTGTCATGCCGGAGTCAGCCCTGTTTTGTACGATGTCACCAGCTGCCACCCACATGTCATTGCCACCCGTTCACTGAGGATACTGCAACTTCGACACTTCCTGTGCCTTCTGTGGGGTGGGTGTGCTGGGGCACGCGAGTGAGTGCATGCCTTTAATATGTTTCAGGCTGTATCAGTCCGCTCAGGCTGCGATAACAAAGCACCGCAGACCAGGTGGCTCCAACAATAGACAATTGTTTTCTACCGGTTCTGGAGTCCAGAGGCCAAGATCAAGGTTCTGGCCGCTCTCTTCCTGGAGCCTCTTCTTATAAGGACACTAATTCCACCCTTATGACCTTATTTAACCTTAATTAAACCTTTATCCCTTAGAGGCCTCATCTCGAATTATAGCCGGATTGTGACCCAGGATTCAACACACAAATTTTGAGAGGGACGTAAATATTTAGTACATTAACAAAGGCATTTCACATACTGTTGGAAGGAGACAGAGTCAGACTGGGATCCTACTCTCATTCCCTGCCCGCTAGCTGTGTGGCCTTGTGCAAACCAACTAACCTCTCTGAGCCTTGTTTTCCACATTTGAAAACTGGGGATGAAATATGATTTCCCCAGAATGTGACTATGAAGGCTAGATGAGATAATGCGTGCACAGTGCCAGGCCCAAAGAAGTATTCGAAAAATAAAAGCAGCTACGATGGTCGTTTATATTCTTATTTGTTCATTGTTACTATTATTTATTAATATGGCCAGACAGCTTTGTCCACACTGCTGGCGTAGAGCTTTGCATCACAAATGTTCTCTGTCCCGCTGCTTGTGTCTCTTACCCTTTATCACTAATGCTCACTGGAGTCACTGAGGCAAAGAGAAAGTGTGACAGTATGTGACAATGTCTTCCATGAGGTCTAGAGGAAATAAGCACGCTCAGTTTCAGGAAAGTGACTCTACATGTCTATAATCACTTTATTATTGGAGTATTTCACATGAGTTGTTGACACCATTATGAATTAACACAATCATGACCACCTTGTTTGAAACTCATGCATAAAGCAAATGTTCTGCAGGAAAAAGAAGCATACCTATTTTCTAGAGGGGAAGCCTAAAGGGAAGGTCGCACTGCCCGGAAGTGGCAGGACAGAGGTTCATACAAAGGCCACAGTCTAAGCTTGACAATCCTGCCTTTGTCTGCAATCACAACGACGATGCTGTGAAACGAACATCCCAGCTTAGCGCTTGAACATGAAGCATCCGATCTCACGCTCTCTGCTCCCAGGTTCTCTAGAATTCTGTTGACCTAAACTTGGTTTATCTGGACAGCTCTGCCCCACACTGCATGCTGCTGGATGTGGTTTTCAGCTGCAGACTGGATTCTTGCCCACTGAATGTGTATTTGTTCTGGGTCTCCGGCCGACGGGGGCTGGCAAGCCCCTGCACTTTAGGGCACACATCCAGAGAAGAGCAGGCACATCTAAGGGGTCCGATTGTGTCATGTTCACTGACATTCCAGCGGCTATGTCAAGTCATGGCCAAGCCCAATGTCAGGGAGGGAGGCAGTAAACTCTATTCACAGTGCTGTGGGTGGGGCAGGGAGGGATTGCAGTTCAGCTGAACAGCAACCAGACTATTAGGAGTACCCTGCAAACAATGTGACAAACAGAAAACCAGAATAGCAACAACTGCTACGCCTCTTCTATCAGCAGCGTGGCACAGCCCCTGTGAGGCCTTTCTAGTGGTTTATAGCCTGCGTCCATTCTGACTGGTCGAGTGTCAGTTTTGATCGCTCAATGCTCCGAATATCGCTGACTTCAAAATACGTCGACTGTCCTCATTGGTTAGTATCCAAAATGATGCCAGAAAACACTAACTTCCGAGGGACGGCCACCAGCTCCAATGAACCTCCACTCTGAACACTCATGATTGTAAAGGCGGAGCCTAGCCCTGCTGTAACTGGGACATGGACACAGGTTTCAGTGTCAAGGATGTGGAGATGAGACTCATGGCTCTGATACTTCCTCGATGTGTGTCCTTGGGCAAGCAACGTGACCTCTCTGAATCTCAGACCTTTAGCGGGGACACCCATGGGCGACTGAGAAATGTAAATCACTCGATGAGTCTAAATCAGCTAACCCAGGGCCTGATGGGGAGTAGGTACTCCCTAAATGATTTCTCTTTTTCTTTTGTTTTACAATTAGAATGAAGCCTATAAAATGGTCAAAAATAATCAAATGTTTGCCGTTGAATATAGTTCAACCTAATTGGTGATAAAACCCTTATAGGCACATATGATTTCTTAAAATCTCCACCCCCTGTCATCGTGAGTGCTGAGTAAATGTCGAGCATTATAGCAGAAACATGCAGTCTTCGTGTCATTCCAGGGGTCAGGATGGAATGGTGAGATTTTGGGGAGGTACACATGGAGGAAGGGTAGGCAAATGAATCCACGATCCGCCCACACACCTTCCACCATGACTAGAAGCAATGCTGTTGGGGTGGGTATGGGGCCGGGAGCCACAGGAGAAAAATCGGGCCTATTCTGTGGTGTGGGAAGGATCTCGTGTGCTTCAGGATCAAGTGGATATGGAGGTCTAAATCCCATCTCTTCCAAAAACAAGTATGAAAGTCTGGCCAAGTCACTAATTTCTCTGAGCCTCTCCTCTGTAAAAACAGGTTAGTTCTCCTAAGGATATTGCTGGCATCGTGGCAGTTGTCTAGATAACATATAACACAGACCTCACTTCCCGGCAGGAGCTCAGCCACCTCAGTGACCCAACACTGTCCTATTTTTGGTCCAGGCCAATCCTGACATTGGAACTGCGAGGAGAGAATATTAAACGAATGCAGAACGACAGAATTCCAGGGTGTCTAGACCCTCCCAGTGCAGACGTTAAAACTGCACCAGAGGGATTTACCAGGAAGCTAGACAGCATTCCCAGAACAAGCCTCTTTAATTTCCCACACTGGTGCTACAACAGCCAGAAAGTTAGCTGCGGCCCCGCTCCCTGGGAATTGCACAAATAACGCCAGCGAGATGTGAGCATGGGCGGTATCTGGGAAGACTTGGGGCGACTGCCAGATATACAATGGTGACTGACGTCATACACGAGAATTAATGTGCATTATACCTTTAAGCAAAGAATGAAAGGTTCCAAACAAACTTCAGGATCAAAAACAGATCTTCTCTAACATAGAAATAAGGCAGCGGGATTAGCACGACCTTCACCTTTAGATAGAACAAAGCACTTGACAAATACTTATGGAGCACCTACTCTGTGCCAAGCAATAAGCCAGGCACAAGGGCTGACTAGGTGAAACAGTCAAGGTCCCTGCCTTCTAAGAGCCTTATTCATAGTCTGCTCCTGTGCAGAGAGGAAGGAAGGACCAGCTCCGTGGGGTATTGTCTTCACCTGTGGAGCGAGGGCAAAGACGGGCAGAGTAGGAATGCGAGAAAGTGTGGCCAAAGCCTGATGCCAAGCAGGTGTCTATTAAGTCAGCGGTCCCTAAACTTTTTGGCACCAGAGACCGGTGTTCCTATGAGAATTTGATGCCTGATGATCCGAGGCGGAGCTGAGGCGGTGATGCCAGCCTGTGGAGCAGGTACAAATACAGATGAAGCTTTCACCCGTCCGCTGCTCACCTCCCACTGTGTGGACCAGTTCCTAATAGGCCACAGACCAGTACCAGTCCACAACCTGGAGTTTGGGGATCCCTGTGTTAAGTGTTCGGCAATTACTAATATTCATCGAGCTTCAACTGCGAGCTCATTATTATTCTAGAAATTGCAGGCTATAGAAACAAAATGTGAATCTGTCCTCTACTCTTCAGAGCTGGGAATCTAGCTCAAAAGACTGTATTAACACATAGGTAAAAACCACAGAGAAATCAAGAAAACACTGTCTTTACTTAGTTTCATTTTAAACATAGCTCACCCCTTCGGACGTCCACTGGGGAGAAAGTATGAAGGACTTGCATGCCCTAAGTTAAACAATGATGGCCAGAAATGGAAGTTAATATAAGAAATATATTATGATGACTCCACCTGAGCACCAGTTTGCCCCTGAGTTTCCTGGCAGCCAAAGGGAAAATATGGTCATTATAGACTTGCATGTTGGTTTTTGTTTTGTTTTTTTAAGAAAAGAGGACACACACTAAATCCTCTGGGGAGAGCTAGTTATCATCATGGACCAAGTCCAAAACACTAGCTTTTTGAATCAATGCATACTGAACTTTATATAACCGTTTTCCGTAATGACTCTCAATAAAACACAAAGCGGTAACAAAACACAACTAATTCAGCGGAGGTGATTTGGCAAAGGGCTGGATAATGTGGTCCAAGTCAGCAGGTTTCCAGGGGCCTAACTTGATGAAAGACCTTAACTCAACATAGAAACTTACATGAGTGCATAACTAACGCGTGCATCACACTGTCTTCTTTACCATTTATCCAAGTATGGGTTTCAGTAAGAGTTGGACATCAGACGATCTGAGATTCTGTTCTCTTAGGAGGACCTAGAGAAATGGCAACCTGGGTTGCTCTTTAATAGAAAATCTACACAATTTGGAAAGCAGATACGTGGGGGATATGTGTAAAAATATATTATAGACCAATGGTTAAGCAATTCATCAGTTAATTAACCCAATAGCTGCTTGTGGACCACCGTCTCAGTCACTCTGATATCTGAGACATGGTCTTTTGCAGTCAGTAGATATTCAACAATACCTTATGAAATGAATTTCTGTGAAAAGAGGGAAGCTTAGTAAGCTAACCCCTAAAGAGCTTCGCCTGCCATTAGAGTTCTCTGGTGACCGCCTGCGTCCCAGCTTCACCCTCCTCAGAGCTGCCTCCACGATTCTGTCTAGACCGTGACACCCAGTTAGAATCTTGGGGCTGGAAGTGAGGACTTGGCAGACAGGTAGCTAATGTGAGATATGGAAGCTTCTCAGCAAAGGGCCCAGGGATAGAAGTCTTAGAAGTTACCATGCTGTGCGCTGTGGAGAAAAGAAGAAAGATCGAGATCATTCTCCACACTACCTCGAAGGACACCATCTCTATGTCATCAGAACTTTGACCTTTGTGAGCCAGAGCAGGTGATGGCCAGACAATTCCCTGAAGCGAGCTTGACCTCAGAGGATTCTGTGTTAAGTACTTTCTATATCCTGCCAAGAAATCAAATGACCATGCTCTTGGGAAATTCTGTTCTTTTGGGCATCCAAGCCTTCAGAGGGTGACTCTACAGTCATGCACGCTTTGTCTCACTCTTCAGCTCTTTATCAGGCTGAGCCCTGCTTCTCACTCTATCTTGCTCATGCCTGCAGCTCCCTACTCAAGCGACCCCAGGTAGCTGGCTCGCCCCAGGTCAACCTGCTGCCCTACCCTAAACTGGCGTCTGCACGATTTTCCTGGGCTCTGACGAGCGGCCCCTTGGTCTCCTCTCTCCATCCTCCCCACAGACACCCAGCAATGAAGACCTGACAATGTTACTGCACTAGCATGCACGGACGGTCAACTCCACAGTCAAGACCCTCGTGATCTCTCCCACTGGCCGCGCCTGACCTCTCCTGCAGGCCCCAACAATCATTTTTGAATTTTATTATGAATTTTGAATTGTTCTGTCATCTCACCTCTATAGACAGGCCTTTCCTGATCACTTATCGACCACTACAAACCACACTCCGCCTCGCCATGCACTTGACTTTTTCTCCAAAACTGTTATCTTTACTTGAAATCACACTATCTGCTTGTTTATTGTCTATATTCTGTACCAGGATGTGAGCTCCCAGAGGTCAAGGACTTTGTTTTGTCCTGCACAGCGTCCCCGGAACCGAGTCCCCAGAACTGGGCACAATGTGGGTTTCCACTGCAACGTATAAACGAATGGATGAAAGACTCTATTTGTCTCTTTACTTTCATTAATTTATGTTGCTGCTTCCCTGCTTTTTGTTTAAGGCATTACCCTCTGCAGGAAAATGCCTCTTCCCCACGTCCTCCAGACCACCTTGTCTTAGTCTGTTAGCTGGATTTCAGGCATAGCCTCATTTAGAAAGCTCTCCTAACCTCCTGTGCAGGAGACCCTTCTCCGGCAGTCCCTAGTCCCCTGCACTTATCGGACACTGCGCTTGCTCCACGGGGCCGTAATGATGCATCTGAATCACCATTTCTCTTGTAGGACATCTACTCCTTGAGGGTCTGGGTGGTCCTCGTGCAGTCCACAGCACCTATGATGCCGGTTTAATCAAACTTTCCGTAGATTATGTAGTGGATGTCTCTCTCCTCAGTATAGATAATGCTTTAGACATCATCTATCCAAACCTTCAGTGTCACCTCCAGAGGCCCAGAGAGGGGAAATGGTTTGTCTTCTGGGTCCTGAGGGTGCTGAGTGTTGGTTACTCACACACTGGAATCCAGAGCACTCACCTCCCCATAAAGTATTTTCTCCCTGGCACTATATGACCTTTTGTCTGATTCCTAATTGTTGGGCATTTAAATCCTATCATCCTATCTGGACAGTAAGCTCCTTACAGAACTAGACTGCCCTCCACATTCTTGTATGCATACAGGGAAGAGAGCGGCACTGTACGTATATTAAAAACATAATAAGTATCTGTTGGCTAAATGATTAATTCAATAACAAATTGCCAGAGAGTTTTCCACTTGAATGCATGAACATAAACATATGGAAATATATTTATGAGAATATAGTTAGTCATTTTCTCGCACTTTAATTTTATATGCATTGCCTATGTATTCCTACCAGTTATATTGACCTCCTCTTAGAAAGAGTAAGGGTACAAATCAATTCATTTATCAGTTAAATTAATTTAGCTATATTAATTACTATCCTTTGTAATAGATACTCTTTTTTTGTTTCGTTTTGTTTTATTTCCAATACAGCAAAATGCCTCCCTCCCTCTGATTGACAAATAGGAAAGGAAAACCCCTAAAATATGGCCCAAAGAGCGTGGTCAACTAGGGAAGAGGAGGAGTAATGTGTCACTGACATCGGCCCCAACAGGTAGCTTGGAGTTACCATGTTTTTAAAGCTGAAACAAGATCCAGGATGATCTTGATCCAAAGGTCAGCAAGTTTTTTCTTATAATGAGATGGGTGATAAATATATTTTAGGCTTTGTGGGTCCCACAGTCTTCATCTCCACTATTCGATCCTACTGCTGTAAGAGTGTTAGCAGCCATAGACGACACAGAAATAAATGACCATGCCTGTGTTCCAATAAACCTTTATTTATAAACACTAGAATTCGACCCACGGATAGTGTTTACCATGTGTCATGAAATAGTCATCCTCCTTCGATTTTTTTAAAAAATGTTTATGTAAAAAACATTCTTAGCTCACAAGCACACACACGAAAAAACAGATGATGGACCAGATCTGACCTGCAGGCTGTAGTTTGCTGACCCCTGATCTACGATCTAGGAGCACCCTCCTCTCACCTTTGAATAGTTGAGGAAATGGAGGACAGTCCTGCAGTGAAATCCCAGCATGGCTCCATTAAGAACGCCCATCTTCTGGCTCCTTCTCCAGGTTTCTGCCCAGTGCATGGAGCCTCTGTCAGTTCTCTCTTCTCGCATCACACACAGATGCACATCTAGTAACTAGAATGTACATTTTTTTCTGGATAAACAGATGACAAGAAATGCCTTGGCAAGGCGGAGCAGATCGCCAAATGTTCTTTGAGATAAGCAAGATCCCCAAAGGGTTCTGCGTACGCTCCTTCCATCTCTTGTCAAGAAACCAAATAGGAAATCCTTCTTTCTACTTTAAGGCAGGACCCTGCACTGGAGAGGACTATGAAACCAGGGCTAGAACTCCAAGCATCTGATTATCAGAAATTTCTGATCCATGCAGGTCTTTTAATGGGATGTGGCAAAGAGAGGATATGAGGCTTCCACTGCATCTCAAAGTACTCCCCTGAGTAGAATGATCTTAAAAGGCCTGTGCAGTGAGGTGGGGACCAGGGTAGGTAGCCTGAGGTACTCTCTAAAGGTGCATAATGTGTCTACGGCCATGCCGCCCTGAACAAGCCCGAAACCGTCTGATCTCAGAAGCTAAGTAAGATCAGGCCTGGTTAGTATTTGAATGGGAGACAATCTAGGAGAACCAGGTGCTGTAGGTGTAAAAAATAAAAAAAAATAAGGGATTTTAAGCTGACAAGATCCTTGCAATCTGTGAGGTCAACCAAGGGTTGCCTTGCCTAAAAATCTTTATTAAAACTTAAAAATAAATAAATAAAAGTGCACAATATAAGAGGTGACAAAAAAACTCGGTAAGCAAAGTGGGCGATATGTTAATACAAGACTTAAAACATCAAAAGTAAAGCCAAAAAGCCACACAAACAAAATATCAAAAATTCAAGTGACATCAAGGTCTAATCCTGTATATGCACGACTCACCTCTCTCACTCCACCCTGATTTACTCTGTGGATCCTGTCTTTATTGAAAAATTTTGATATTTTGTTCATAATGGAATTTTTAAATAATCTTGTGTTTTAAAATAGTGGGTTGTTCGGGAAATATTTGTGTCTTTAAGAAAAAAAGTACACTCATTTGACACAACATTATAGAATTTGATTATGATCTATGAACACTGGTATCTGTTTGGCTGTCATTCTATTACAGTTGTTCAGCATCTTGT
>NW_006494609.1:19748545-19753469 GCF_000325575.1 Pteropus alecto
CCAGTATAGTTATTTTTGTAAATTATAAAACGTTTGATTGTTAATATTTCTTTCATGAGGAGTTGGCAGTTATATCTGCCTACTGCCTTGAAATATTTCACTCTGAGGGAAAGCCACTACTATACAAAGTGTCATGATTACAGACCCTGTCATAAGCTCCAATACCATGTCTGTTAAGAGGCTGAGTACTCAAAATACCAGCTGAGGCTAGGATGTAGCAGTTGATACATTTCACTACCAGCAATGCTTATTGCCTATTCGGGGGGAGGAAAACAAAAGAGCCTTTAAAAATATCACACTTATTTTTTCTTAGAATCTGCAAATATACAATCAAAAATGACACTGATACTCTCTCTACTTCTTACCAACAGAAAGCTCATTTACTTATGAGCGTCCCACACAAGTGACTGGAAGTAAGTTGAGAAATTCCTAAAGAATCTTAATTCTGATCTTGCTTCAGAAGAGTCTTCAATTTCAAATCCTTGAGGCTATATACATCCTTGTCCCTTCTGAATCCCCTCTTTGGTTTGCCATCGTCCAAATATCTCTAACATTATTGACCTTTTAGCCTGCACCAAAGAAGACATCTGAAATAACCAGCCAGTCTTCTTCTCAGGTTAATTGTTGACAGCCACAGACCTTTCTTTGATGTTCCTGGAATAAATAGATGGAAGAAGGCATAATTAGTTGGTGTTTTAATGTGTGTGGTATTTTCCACTTTCTCTAATTCTCTTGAGCTAAGGTTTGAATTGTTGAGTCAAAAGAGCCTTTGGCAGAAGGAGCGATTATATGTTTCAGAGGTCAGAAGCTGACCTTTAGCTGTGCAAGTGCCTGAAGGTGAAATTGAGCCAAGTTCAAAGGGAAGTCTAATTGAGTGCTCTTCATCTAACTTCCTTGAGAATTTGTGCCCTTGGAATATAAAGCTGCTGCCTTTGGGTGTCCAGAGTGGCCTTCGAGATATGGTCTTTAGAATGCCACAAATTAGCACCACTTTTTTGGGACAAGATGACTTCTAGGCTCCTCCATGAATACAGCTCATTTATTTATTCAAAAACATATATTTATTGGGCACCAACTTACCATGTGCCAAGCAACATTCTTCCATGGGAGCTATGTTTAAATTCTTTATTCATGAGATCAATAGCTACCTAACATTGGAAGAAGCCATTTATTCTTCCCACTGTGTTAATGGCAAACAAATAATTTGTCTTTCACAAACAATGACAGATCATTTTCGTAACTCATTTTTAGGACCTCACCAAATAAGAGGATTCTTCCTTTATTCTATTCCCATTAAGTTTTGCTAGGTACCTTCACCCCTACAAATGCTAAAATTTCCCTCTTTTCCTTTGTCCTCTACTCTTGCTTATGTTCCTTTGTTGAAAATTCTGCCCCATGTGCTCCCTTTTGAAGGCCCAGGAGAGAGTATAGAGTGCTCATTTCTTCTTCCCTTGGAGAAGTCTTAAAAGCAGACCAAAGAAAGCCATCAAGTGCTAAGACCCACGTTTCTCGTTTTAATATATTTTTCTCCCATTATGTCGATAATTAGAGGTCTGGACAAAATAAATTTGATGAGGTTTTGCTTACTTTCCTAATAAAGGTAAGGGGGTTATTATGCCTGAAAGACAGGAATAGACTTGTGAGTCCATAGGATGCCACTCCGTGTTTCCGGTAGACATACATACAACTTCTCTTAAATAGGAACTTCTCTTAAATGGGGGGGGGGTGGTGGTGGCTAGTAACACAGATTGTTACTGTTGTCTTTCTTTCAAACAACTCTAAGAAATTAATCTCTTAGAATATAGAATCTGTGGATCCTCTAGGCAGACATTCGCAAGGCCTATTGGAGTCAACTTCCATGTTACGATAACTAAATAGACTACTTGGCTACCAACGTGTAAAACTGTCATCTTTGAGATCTACCTGCTCTTTGCTCCTGGTCACCACATCCAGGCTGTCTTCTACATGGCTGATTAAATTATCTTCCTGCACCAGAGGCCAGGTCAGTATTACTTTCTCCCTAACCACAGAGGCTTTAGGTAGTTTTCCACTTGCATGCTAAACAACATTCACGATCCTTACCATAGCATGCAAGACCCTCCATCATCTACTTGTGCAGTAGGAGGCCATGACACAAAGAGAGATGGGCTTTGGGGTCCATAAGACTGGAGTTCAAATACAAGTTCTATCATTTAAGGACTCTTCTGCTTTGGGGCTAAGCCTCAGTTTCTCACCTCTGAGTGAAATGAGTATTAGAACTTTCATCTCCCAGTGCTGTTGTGAGAACTGAATGAGATGAGATGAGTAAATAACTGAGAACAATGTCTAGCACAAAGCAGACACTCAAGTAGACATTGTCACCTTAAGTCAAAATCACACTGAGAATCATTCTCTTCCCTCTGAGCTTTTCTCTGATTTTTAAACTTATTCCCCATCACAGTCTTCCTCTCAGTCTCTGCTCTGAGACCATCCTCTCTCCAGTCTCAGAAAACACTCTGCTAAATTCAGCCTTCCCACACGAGTTCTTACTGAGCCAACTTCCCAAAGCTCACCTCCTCTTCCCCAACCTCACTCGTTCTGTTGGCATCCACTCCTTGAGGAAGGGGTTTGTCTCTTTAGGTATATTTTTTCTTGCATCTTGACTTGATTCCCATAATGGTTCTTGAGAATCAGAAGTGGCATATATTAGTTTCAGCATATTTTTAATCATCTACTTTTATGTTATCCAATTAAATTGCAGGTTCCTAGAAGGTAGGAATTTATTTATTATTTGTTTGTTTGTTTGTTTGTTTGTTTAGTATCTCTGTGGTTTCCCAAGGCACTGATAAATATTACCAGCCAGCTTTTACTAAGTCGTGCTAAAGAAACAAACAACCCCTGAATCTTGGGAGCTTAGTATAGTGAAAATCTACTTTTCGCTCATTTTTATGTTAAAAGCGACGATGCAGAGCTCTTCCTTTGTCTTCTTTGTATTGAGATTCAGGACAAATGTGCAGTCCATCTCTGGCACTTGACCTTCTCGACACAGAGGGAAAAAGTAACGGAGGAGCCACGCAACGGTTTGAAGGGTTTGGGCTGGTATGTGACACATGTCAGCCTCACTTTCCTTTTCTTGGCTAAAGTATTTCATGTGGCCAAAACTGGTATTAATGGAATTGGGGAGCGTCTATTATCATAGGATGGGAGTACTGAACACTTCATGGTGACAGACAGGGACGGGGAAGCTCAGCACACATCTGAGCACATTATTACAGTTTAGCATGTTTGTCCATTGGAGGTGCTCAGTGAAGGCTGTTTAAATGAAGGAAAGTTACATCAGTTTAAATAACCCTCTGAAAGCTATAATCTAGTGTTGGTTAAAATATACTTAAGATATTGCTCACTTAATTACAGAAGGTACCCTTTATGAAGAACTACCAATGTGATTTTTCTTAGGTCTGAGTACTGAAAGTAAGTGTCCTTCCATCCCAACCTCGCTCTATGAAACCCTGTCCCTTACTTCATCGGCTACAAGGAAGCTCAAGCCTCCATGATGGCTCCCTTGGTGAATTGTTCAGAAATTCGTGGCAACCTTTTCCAGAAGTGACCTTGTGCCTGGCATCATCTTATTTTACTTTCATTCTTATTTACTCAGTTGTAACTTTATCATGCTGTATTTTCCATAACTGACTTTGAAAATGTGGATTATAAACAAATGAGCTTATCTTAGACATACCCTTTGAGACTGTTTGAAGCTTGTCTGCCCACTGGACTTCATTGTATTCTTGCTTAATGTTTTAGCTCTGTTTTTCAGGAATAAATGAAAACACATGTGCAAGACAAATCACTCCTTGTCCTTCCAAATATGCCATGAACTGCCTGATCAAAGGGAAATGAGAGAAGCCACTTTTCAGACAGAGCCGCAGGGGTCCCTGAACCAAACCAGTCTCTCGGGCTGAGAAGGACAAGTCAGTTCTGGTTCCCAAAGGCCCCTGCCAAAGCCAGAACCTTTGCCCTCATCATCAAGCAGAGGAAACATAGATACAATCCTTTATGCCTGGTGTCACTGTGGGAAATAACATTACAGACAGATCCCTCCTTCACATAGCAGCGAAGCAGATAAATTGCAAATACCAGGTGGGTGTATCTCTAACATAAGCCAGTTTGACTCTGTACGCAAGGCTGTTCTGCTCTCTCTACACTATGGAAGAGAAATTTCATTCCTCATGGGTGGCTCCCAAACAGACCGGCCCGTAATGCCAGGCTGAGCTTTTCACACATCTTTATGAGCTCCGTGTGCATCTCCCTCCCGTGTCTAGGCTGGAGACTG
This sequence comes from Pteropus alecto, assembly GCF_000325575.1. Taxonomy (NCBI): domain Eukaryota; kingdom Metazoa; phylum Chordata; class Mammalia; order Chiroptera; family Pteropodidae; genus Pteropus; species Pteropus alecto. The sequence continues at coordinate 19,752,855 of NW_006494609.1, forward strand.
AATCACTAAGCTTGGTTTATGTGGCTCCATTTGCTGGCTTGGGCTGGCTCCTCATTCTCCATCTCTTGCTCTTCCTTCCCCACTCCCGATGTCAACCGACACCATCGAAGTGTTTTTGGCTCCTTAAATTGTTCATGCTCTTGTTCAAGCCCATGCCTTTGTAGTTACTGTTTCCTTCGCCAAGGATGCCTATCCGGTGCTTTTAAGATAATAATGATGATGAGGATGATGAAGATGATGATAATGATGATGATGATAAGCCGTAGCTAAGCCTTATTCATCTTTCATACTCGACTCATTATTAGGGAGCTTTTCTTTTGACCCCTTAGGATGGGGTAAGTGCCTCTTTATGTGAACACAGTGGATGCCTCCATCTATTGTAATATTGTGTTCGAGTCTGGTTTTTCAACTAGTCTATAGTTTCTTGAGCCCGAAGTTCATATTGAGCTCATCTTTCCATTCCCAGCCACGAGCTGAATAGCTAGTATTTATGAGGCACAGAACATGTGTTTGTCAAATAAGTGAGTGGATAAGTTGGTCAGACAGTTATATGGTTAAGTGAGTCACAAAGAACAAAACAGTGTGGAGACAGTCAGAGGGAAGAGAACAGGAAGA
>NW_006494609.1:19753503-19759745 GCF_000325575.1 Pteropus alecto
CACCACCTCACGTCCAAGGTGAAGGAGACTTATTTTACTTAGCAAAATGTCCTTCGGGTTCATCCATGTTGTTGCAAATGGCAAGGTTGCCTCCTTTTTTCTGGCCGAATGATATTCCACTGTGCGGATATACCACAATTTCTTTATCCACTCACCTATCGATGGACACTTAGGTTGCTTCCATGTCTCAACTATTGTGAATAGTGCTTCAATGAACATGAGGGTGGAAGTATCTCTTTGAGATCCTGATTCAAATTCTTTTGAATAAATACTTAGAAGTGAAATTGCTGTATCACAGGGTAGTAATTTTTGAGAAACCGCTCTACTATTTTCCATAAGGACAAATGCTACATGATATTACTTATACAACAAATCTAAAATAGTCAAACTCATAGAGGCAGAGAATGAAATGGTGGTTGCTAGGCATTGGGGGGGGGCGGATAAACAGGAAAGTATTAGTCAAAGGGTACAAAGATTCAGTTACACAGATGAATCAGCCCTAGACATCTCTCGCTCTGTGCAGCGTGGTATCTCCCGTTGACGATACTGCACTGTAGACTTAAAATTTTACTTGGAGGGTAGATTTTATGTTGAGCGTTCTTATCTCTAATAATAATGATAAATTAATAATACTAATAGATAAATAGGCAGGCAGAAGGAACTTATGGAAGCAACAGCTAGGTTTATAGCACAGATTGTGATGATGGTTATGTGCGTGCACACTTATCTCCAAATTCATCAAGTGGTATGCATTAATTATGGACAGATTTTCGTATGTTTAAAAATAAGAAGTCAAAGACAGAGGCAGGGCACTTCCTTCTTCAGAAGGTTTGGAGTGTGACCTTTCATCGCACTAAATGCAGCCTCGGGATCCTACTCAGCCACGAAGCCTCTCCTGCCTGCCCCACCAGTGGACAGGGAGGAGGACACAGCCTGACATGGCAGGGACAGATAAGCAGGAGCAAGACACTGCATGGGCGTGTTTTCTAAGGGAGAGAGCCAATGAGAAGGTGGAGTTTCACAAACGCCCTTCATCGTTATGCCAACTGCTATTAATATTACTGTGAGAACCTGTGTGAGGAGTGAACCTGGGCAGTGAAACAGAATGAAGCAGAGAGGAAGTATTTTTCCTGATAATAGAGTGAAGAGAGAAAAAAAGGTGGCCCCCAGCAGTACTGTCCAATCTAAATATAGTAAAAGACTCATGGAATTTTCAACTTTCTTTGCCATATTTTAAAAGAACACAAAATACAACAAGGGAAGTGGTCTAATAATGTCTTTTATTTAACCCATTTATCCAAAATATTATTTCAATCTGTAAACTAGATAAAATTATCAATATTTTCCTTTCTTTGTGCACTAGTATTTAAGCTGCAGTGTCACTTCAGGCTGGCCACAGTTTGAGTGGTCCACAGCCACAGGTGGCTCGTGATCACCGGGGCACGGTTCTGTGTGTGCTGTGGCTAGTGTGCATCTGACTCTGAGGAAATGTGTAGAGCCCTTAATGGCAAGAAACGGACCTCAAGGAGGGCCACTGGTTAGAGAGAGGGTGAGACTTCTGCTCTGGTGACCCTGGGGCCAACATGAGAGTGCCATGGGACCCCAGAGAAGTCCCTTCCCCTCTCAGTGGGTGGCCAAAATCAGTGCCTGCAAAATGGTAAATTTGAATCACATCTTGATGGTCTCTCAAAAGCACCTCCATGTATCTCTCATAACCCAGACAACCATTCTGGAATTGTAACTAAGGATCCTCCAGGATGGATAGAGACCCTCAGATACGGTGTGAAGGGTCACGTTTACAGCAGGCCCCAGAGTCAAAAAGATAGGCCAGGTCTGGCACCAAACCCACTGGCTTGTGAGCAATGGTTAAGGACCACCCGTCACTTGCTATTTTATGAAAAGATATTGGAACTCTAAAGTGTGTGTGTATATAACAAATTTTATTTGCTGAATTGCTATAAATGGCTTCATTACCAAATAGATAACTTCTGTTTTGTGCCACTTCCTGCCTTCTCGATGAAAGACTGTAGGCTGCCTTTCATCATACTTAGGTTAGAATAAAAACACATTTCAAACATGGCTTCTTCCCTCCCACCTTTCTCTTTACTCAGGCCGACTCAGGCTCTTGGGCATCCACAGAGAAGGCTCCCTGTCATTTTCTCCATATCTTCTGAGAAGAGGAAATTGGAAAAAATATCAAAACACCAGGCAGGTTGTTATTGCAGCATTGGAAATCTCAACAGGAGTTTGGTTAAGCGGGAGAACACCTCTACTGAATCCAGAAGCTTCGCCAGCTCCTGGAGGGTCCCCCTCCAATCTGCTCTGCCCCAAGACGGCCGATCATCACATCTCCTGCCATTCTCAGGCTACTGAGGTGACGAAGGCCCCTGGACCAGTTCCCCAAGCTGGGCTGGGACCAAGTTGAACAGGTTAAGTGTGGATGTTTCTTTTTCATAGGGACCTGGATTCAAGTCCCAGCTTCCCACGTAGCATGTGACTTTGGGAATGCCTTTTATTCTGTCTTCATCTCAGCTTTCTCCCCATAAGTGGTCCTTAATAATAATACTTCTTCCCAGGGCTGTTGTGAACATTTAATGAAGGTTTGCAAGGGAAATACCCAGCAGATACCGGCACGTGGAGAATCCTCACAAAAGCCCAGGCTTATAGCCACCGTGGTAAGAATAATACAGATGTGACGATGTCCCAGGATAAACCTTAAAACCATAGAAAATGCTTGTGGTATCCTCCCCAAAAGAACCAACTTACCATATATTAAAAAGAAGTGGTTATTTTACTGAAAATGTTATTTGAAAATATAGAACTGTTTTCCATTGAACAAAACATGGCCAAACACCATCCAACCCTCCTTTGATCTTTCTATCTTCACCCTAGATTTCTTCACCTAGTGACAACTCATCTTTGCCATTGTCTCCTTCTCAACGGTCTCTGTGGGCTCCACTTCTGCCCATGGAGTTCTCAGCTGTGTCCCCACTGGGAACAACAGAATACCAGTCGGTATCACTCCACCTTAGAAAGCACCGTTTGGGGCTTCTCAAACGTGACACACCGAGCTGATTTTCATGATTATTAACACAGGATTCCTGACACCGAGGAGTTGGAACTCTAAAGGGAAAGACAGACATGCAAAGATGAGTTCTCAGAAACAAGGAAAGGGCTTTGTGATGCATACAGCAGGAGATTAAATAAGGCGTGGCTTTTGCACCCTGAAGATGTCAAACTGAGCTTGATAGAGAATATGATGTCTGAGCCATGAAACAATGGATATAAAGGAATATTTCCAATTGAAAAAAAATATTCTAAGCAAAACGACATGTCAGGCATAGAATCGTGGAAGAGTATGGAATATTTGGGAAAATACAAATCGTTCCATATTGTTTGTGAGCACTTGGTCCTCCCTGAGAAGGAAGGACTAGAGATGCTGGAGGTGGGAGAGGAAATGTAAAGGAAAGTTTGGGTGAGCATGTTAAGAATTTGAACTTGATCTTGAACATAATGGGAGGTTTCTGAAGGATTTCAGGCTGAGAGATGGCATCTCGATTTTTATTTTAAAAGGATAAATCTGGCTGCTATATTGGTAAAGAAATAGTGAGATTAGAGGGAGGGACATGAGTTTGTAAGCTATTTTGGTGATACAGGTAAGAGAATGACGGAATGAGATTTATCCTACAAGCCCAGCAAGTAAGGTAAGTGAGCCTGAGCAGCTAGAATACAATAATATACTTCACCGCAAGCAGAGAGATGAGGCTAAGCCACAAGAAGTCTCCAGTCCGGTATCATGGCTGTGAGACACCCACTGTATCACCAAATGCTATGACAAGATGTCGCCCAACAGACGAGGGGTTCTGTGACAACTTGGATATTGTCATTTCACACAGGCATCCTTGGGGGATGACCGAGTGTCATCCTGGGTTTGTTTTAGACATCAAAGTCTTCATTCTCTCCCATGTAACCCTGACTCTTAGTTAGGGCTCAGGATTCTCACCAATGCCCAGTGATGTCACCAGCCATCCTTCCTCTGGGTTCATTGCTCCCCTCTTCTGTTTTCTCTTATCTCTCCACTAAGGAACTAAGGTCGGCTAGTATAAATGGGAGGAAAGGCTAAACTTGACTTCTTTTGTGATTAGCAACACTGGATTCAAATTTATTAGTCCCAGGAGCAGAAGGCTAATGAGTTAAATGCCCTGATTTAATTAAGCCACCTAATGGTTTCAGCTTACATAAATTCTCACCTGATCAGTCCAGCATCTTTTAAATACATTATCACTGGCACTCTGCACAAAGACAGTAAGCTAGATCCCCGACATATGAAGCAGATTCTTGTTTCCAAGCACTCAGTTCAGAGGTAGAGAAGAGAACACATCCGGCCTGTCTCAATACCTGAATCTTTGATCATCTCAAATGTAACAGTCTGCCAAAGATAATCAATGTCCCAAGATGCTGGCTTCCTTCTGGGTATGGTATGGTTAAACTTCAACGATGCACTTGTTCTCTGAAAACCTGCCTTATTCCAGAGACGAAGTCCAGCACGGTAAATTGATTCATGGTTTGGGTGTCAGAAACGTGGAATTGAGTCACTAACTACATACACTCAAGAAGTCACTTAACCTCCTGCGTTCTTTTGCTGCTGTCTGCAAAATGAGCGCTGTAGTACCAGCATCACCAGATGGCTGGAAGGGTTAATGTACGTAAAGGATATACAACGCGTGGCTTTGGTAACTCACCCCTATTACTATTATTCTCTAAGATACAGAAAGCAGAAGATATACCTGAACATCCCAGAGGGTTGCCACAACGTATTCAGAAGAGGAAGGATACTGTGAAATCTGATGGTGGAGGCATTGTGGCCACTGGGCTAGAGCTTTGTGAGCAATCTGAATAATCTATTCAACAACATTAAAAGGTACATCTGATTAATTTCCCAGTTTAAAGCGGGGCCAATGAGGGCCAGAGCATTGGGGTTATTTGCCCACCTGCATAACTGGTAAGTGTCTGTATAAGAATTCCAACTCTGGTCCACTACAGTTTTTGCCTACATACATAACTCTTCCTCTGTTTTCTCATATCCAAGCCCAGAGCAATTTTTAAAAAATAACAATAAAAAAGATATCCCAGGTAGACAAGAAGGTAGGTCATGGGGGGTTTTTAAGGCCTGGTCAGGAAGTGGAGAAGGCAGAAACTATGCAAAGCAGACTGTAAAAGGATGTGGCATGGTGCCATTCAGTGGACAGGACAAACAGAGGTCCTCACTACATTCTCTTTTATGAGGGACTTTTCCGAGCACCTAAGGATAACCTTGAATCATGACAAAGGTGGGATCTTGTTCAGAGACCTTACTTCCGAAAGATAGAAGACGCAATGGTTAAAGAACATTCTAGAAAGTTGTTGTTGGTAATCTTATCAAAGATGATGATGTAAAATATTTGATCCTTGATACGATTAACAATGACAACTTTCTAGAATGAGCTATAAATCCTTGTCGCATAGTGCCTGGCACTGTGTTACTGGAATCGATGAAGACTGAAAAAAGAATAAACAATATAATAGCTATAACCCAAGAATTCCAGAGAAAGGGGCTCTGGGTAAGTTTGACTTCAGAGGCTGTTTCACTGCCATGTGAGTGACTAGAAGGCTGGGTCTCCTAAAACTTGTTCTGAGCTTGACCTCCTTGATTTCCTTGAAGCCACAAGATCCAAGAGCATGCTCGCTGTGCATGATGCAGCAGGAGAGAAAGCCTTGCCGGAGGAAGAGTCTCTTATTCACTGAATATCTAAGAAAACATTCTAGAGTTAACACTATTGGGAAATGTTTGAATCATCTTTCAGAGCTCTTTGTAGGAAGACTTAGAGATGGGTCAATAAGGAATGAAGACCGTCAGCCCACATAGAAACTCTTGGTAGGTCAAACATCAGTATACGGGGCCTTTCTGGAAGTCAGTGGTTGGAATTCAAAGGCAGAGTTCTGTTTAAGTGGCATTCGACAGTCGAGCACACACCGAGCTCTCAGTGCGCGGCAGGCACATGCTTAGGCTTGAGGAACCAGAGACAGGACCACCAATGTCAAGATGCTCTGAGAGCTGTCGGGAGCCTGCCAGTGAGCGGCTAATGCACTGACTCCCTCCAAGAAGCAGGTGCAGCACTCTGTCGCTTTAGTGCCCATGATACTCTGCAAGTGGAGGTCGTCATCCCAGTTTTATAGAGAAGGAAGCTGAGGCTAAGAGCGGT
>NW_006494609.1:19759762-19794252 GCF_000325575.1 Pteropus alecto
TTGCTCCTGTTCGAACAGCTAGGAAGTGACTAACAATCACAGAGATAATAACGATGGAAAATACACATGTGTGTGTATGTATACACGCACATGTATATATATATTTGTATCTATACCTATAATCAATAGCATTTGAAAGAGAGTTTGGTCTAGAGCCATGCCACCCTGAACAAACCCAATCCCATCTGATCTCGAATGGAAGACCACCTAGGAAGACTAAGGGCTGTAGGCATAAAAAATTTAAAAAAATAAAAATAAATAAAGGATTATAAACTGACAAGGTCCTTGCAATCTGTGAGGTCAACCAAGGGTTGCCTCGCCTAAAAAAAAAAAAAAGAAAGAAAGAAAGAAAGAAAGAAAATTAAAGAGACTTTGATTCTTTATATCCCTGAAAGAAATTCCAAGAGCATTTTGAGTATTTATATTCAGTTAAGATATTCTTCTCTCTGATGCTGGGTACTGTACTATACGTCCTTTCTGAAAAATGTGATTTTTTTATTCAAACAATTTGCCATTGACAAAAATTATGCGTGTGTGTGTGAGTGTGTGTGTGACATCAAATTTGAGCCTGTTCCCCAAGCCAGATCATTTTAGAAGGTGGAGAAAGCAACCCACGTCTCACGAGGTCAGGGCACATTCTCCTGTCCAGACTCCTGAACCTTCAACAGGCAAATTCTCTATCAAACTCTGACACATAAAACTCTGATAGTTATTTTTTTCTTCTGGATACCATCTGTTTGTTAAAGTCAACATTACTTCTTCTTGTCCCAGAGAGCCCCAGGCAAGTCTGAGATTTTCCTGAACTGAAGAAAAAGCTGCCATAAATTTAAAGACCAAAGAGTGTTTTTCTTCTGTAAAAGAAGAGGGAAGAAAGAAAATGAGAGAAGGAGGGAAGAAGGAAGCAAAAGAAAGAAGGAAGGAGGGAAGGAAAGAAGGAAGGAATGAGAAATGAAGAGGGAGGGAGAGAGGAAGGGAGGGAGGGAGGAGCCAAAGCAGGGATTATCTCTCTTCACATGTCCTGTGAATTCAGATTCAGGATTCGTTTTGCAGAAACTCTGTCTTGTGCTTGCTATCTCATGTGTATTGGTATTGAGGGTAGGCTATTAATTTCTGTTTCCTAATTGGACAGTCTCCATTACAGAGTCTAAGAGAGCTGTCGTAATGCTTTTTGGTATGGTTCTTGTCTTTCTTTCTTCTTCCTATTATTTCTTGGTGTGAACGTTCAGGACTAGAGCATTTGATTCTTTCAGTATCTCAACATGTATTTTTCTTAGAGTAGCTTTACTTAGTTGGAACAGTGAGTTAGTGCATTCGTACCCTTTGCAGGTGAAAGCTAGGCTAGGGGTAGCACAGATAAGCACATATATTTTAGTTACTGCTGGAATCTGTGAGCCTCATAAAGACTTCCTTCCTCTCTCCCTCTCCACATAGAAATATACAAACTACCATCATGCAACAGAAAGCATAACTGATTCTCTCATTGATTCTAGAGACAATTTTCCTACTGGGGCACTGACATACCTGAGGGGCCCAAGCTGGCGGAACATAGCTATACGAAGAAAGGGATGCTGAGTGTTCTTGGGATGTTAATCATTATGGAATCAAGTTGTCATCTAAGTATCCTGATTATTGTTTTTCACGTTCTTTGCATGCTTTTCTGGAAGGAGATTAAAAAAAATAAAATAATAAAATAAAATAAAAACCTTAAATAGCAAGCTAAAAAAATGACAGCAGTTGTTTTTTTGTTTGTTTGTTTGTTTGTTTTTTAAAATCTAGGTGACACTGTAATAACGACAGAGTGTACAACAATCAGGATATGAAAGTCTTATTTCCCAGGCAAATCAGAGCAATGTGACTCATCTACAGAAATCCAAGCTGAGGAGCCAATAGAGATGGCCTATCTACCTATCCGTGTATCTATCTATGTACCTACTCTCTGAGCCAGAGCATTTCAGCAGTTTGAAGAAAGGCACCTAGAACATGATGGGGGTAGAAAGCCAAAAGCCTGTAGGCTAGGCAGGTAACAGATGAAGGCCTGGATCCAGTGGGACCGGAGACAAAGCTACGAATCCACTGCAGGCGAAAGAAGGCAGCCACTGTGTGCGCCCGGCTGCTGTCAGCGCTGACGGTGGGAATCCACGGGATTCCAGTCTGTTCACTCTTCTACTTTTTAAAGAAATTTGACATGTTGCCTCCTATAAAAACCGAAAACATTTGAAGTCAACCAAAAACTTTGCGTGGGACTAGCAGGATTCACGTCCACCTGTTTGGGGATCTCTGCTCAGATAATAGTAACCATAATTATCATCCTGGGGGATGTCGCTGAGTGGCGTGCGGCGGTGACAACTCGAGAGTAAGGCAGACCGCGTGTGAGTCGACGGCATTACAGCCAATTGAGCAACTTTCACTTGCTCTCTCTGAGCCTCTTTGCTGAAGAAAACCAGAGAGGAAACACCACCTGAGTCCCAAGGTTGCCCTGGGGACTGCAGGTGACGCTGTGCAAAGTGCCTGGCAGAAGATGCGAGGCAGGATGCATGCTCAGTGGATGTTAGCTGTTGTTATTATTGTGGCGGAGGCCATTTCGCTGAGACGGAAGAACTACTCATTTTACGTTCTAGGGAACTGAGACTTGACTGTAAGCTCCATAGGCTCCTCAAATAATTAAAGCCAATGATATAATCTAACTTCTCTGTTCATTGTGGTTGCCCACACACACACAGCAACACTATCACACTTTTTATAAACTGGTTCTAGTTCATTCAGAACCCCGAATGAACTAGAGTTTAGTTTCTGTTTTGCCGTGTTATTATTTACTCTGTTAAATAATTTGTTCAAATAAACCAAGATCATAATATTTTGGAAATAAGAATTCTTCCATAGTCAGTACCCTATCATTAAGCACTTGCTTCTAAGTGGTCATAGATTTCAGCACTTTTTAAACGGAAGTAATTTTATGTATTGCTTTGCCCAATCTCCTATTCTTACAAATTGGGAAACTAAAATCTACGGAGGCGAAAAATCCTGAAGCAATTAGTCCAATCAAATTCCTTCCAATATTAAAAGATCTCGAGCTTCATCACCACCACCACATGTGTTGCTGTAGTGAAGTGGGAAACAAACATTCTGACCATGTGACCTCGCAGGGGACTGCCCAGCACAGCGTCGTCAGGGGCTCTGCCCAGCACAGCGTCGTCAGGGGCTCTGCCCAGCACAGCATCGTCAGGGACTCTGCCCAGCACAGCGTCGTCAGGGACTGTTGCCCGATGAGCAACACGGATACTTCCGTCTTGTGAAATCTGTCTTTCCTACCATCTTTCCTCATTGTTGCAGCCATTTTTCCTAAATTATTGCCTATCTCTCGAAGAAGATGAGGGCACATAGGATGTCAGGAAAAGCTCCAGGAAGACGCTGTATAATGTGACAAGAAGTCTAAAAGGCAGGAATGATGTTTTCTATGGGAGGACTCACATATTGGTCTAATTTTTGTCATGAAGGACTTAGTCATACATCTATACAAACAGCTCACGCTTGCACTGGTGGGTGCAGACACACGCACGTGTGCACGCACACACACACACACACACACACACACACAGACATACTCCTCAATCTATCACCTTTCAAGGCCTAACTCAGGCAGCAATGCCACCTCCCCCAGGCTGCCTTCTCTGCTGCTCTCTCTAAAACTCTTTCTCCTTCCCCTGCTTGGCCCCTCAAACCTCCCCAGAGCTTCAGCTTGATCTTTAACAACGATCAATCTTTAACTCAGTCTGTAGTTTCTTAGAAAGCATTACAGTATAATCAAAAGACTGTGGACATTGAATCACAGAGTCCCAGTTTAAAACATGGTTTTGTCACATAACGTGACATTGGGTACTTACTGAACCTAAGTAAACTTAGGATTCTCATCAGAAAAATGAGCATGATGATATCTGTCTTCTAGAGGTCTATAAAGATAAAAGGTTTTAAGTGCCTAACACATTATAGGCTTCAAATATATATTCACATCCACCTATACATGTCCCACTATCCCTAACGGAGCACAAGCTCTTCAGTGGTGAAGTCTGCATCATATTTGTTTCTAATCCCTACAACACCATGCTGTGGGGAAAAAGAGAAATAAATACTCCAGAAATGTTTGTTGAATGAATGTGTCACTATATTGCTATTCATTTCTAATTTCACGTTCACTACCTTTTGAATCAAATTGAGTTTTCAAGGTTCTACCCACCATGATCTGTGATGTGGATAGTAAAATAAATCGAATGTAACAATATGGGAAAATTAGGCAGAGGGCCTTATGTTACTTGGGAATGAAACGAATCATAACAAATTGTCAAGATTCTATCCATGAATTATCTGTGATGAGGGTAGTAAAATAAATTGAATGTTAAATTATGGGGAAATTAGGAAAAAGACCTGAAATAGCTTAGTAATGAAAAATGGATCCTTTTGTATGTGAGCATATAAACGATGGTTATGCCTGAATAACTTGTGTTGTTTGCTTTTTTAGTTGTGTTCTTCGTAACCTCTCTCCCAACATTTTATTGGATTCTCCAAAGTCATTCTTTGTGCATTTACACTATTTCAAAACATCTGCTGCTTTGGGGTTCAAGCTGTGCATTAGGGTTCTAAGAATTTGCAGTGAAATTTCAAAGCTGATCTCCCATCTGAATAACGCGGTAGGAAATTCAGTAGAAGCCTGCTCTTTTATGAGAGTGCATATAGCTGCCTTGAAATGTTTGAAACCCAATTCTTTTACGATTGCCTTGTTGTGCTATTTCCTACCAAACTGTATTTTAGCTATTTACATCTCTTTAAGGGACAGTATGGTCCAGCTGAGCCAAGAAACCCAATGTAGACAATTGAGGCCTTCTAATTTTCAACTTAGCTGTGGACCACTCACAGTAGTGGCTGAAATTGTCTGAACCGCCTATGAAGACATCATGTCCATCCTGTCTCATATCCCGTCACACTGGGGGACAGGACTGGATGTGCCCTCATAACTCATGGCCCTGAGCCCCTCGTCCCACTCCGATCCACGCATAGACTTTGTGACACGTGTCCATATGATTCTCCATCTTTGTGCCTTCCTGATTACAGATGTTCCGATAAACCTCCCCACCACTTTGGCCCCCCTCCTTGTCTTCAATGGAAATCCACTATCAATTTATAGCCTTCTCAGTCTGACCTGGAAAATCTCATTAACTGCTCCCCCGGGCAAACTTCCAGCTTCCCCAGAGCCTCTTGCCCGTATTCTCTTGGTTCCTCCTCAGTCCTGGCAGCATGAACCAAAGAGAAATTAAAAGCTTTCTTTAAAGGATATCACTAAGGGTGAACATAAATAACCCCACTTGAATGAAAATGAATCTCAGGGTTGATTTGGAACATTTTCTGTGGCATTAACAAGGGCTAAAAATTTGAGAAAGTTTCTTCTTTCCATGTAATGGTCATACTAGTTAGTCAAACATAGTGGTGTAAAGGATGGTGGCTTTATGGAGAAATGCACGAACAAAGGAAGACAGCTAACCACATAAGGGGCAATGGTCTCTACTTCCAACGCCAGCCTTTTCGCGGAGCAATTCTACTTTGGGAAAAATATTATATTGAGAAATTCTTGTCTGTAGTTGATAGTTAAGATGTTTTAGTCTTTTTCCTCAACTAAATCCCAAGTGAGGCATGAGGATTTTTAAGTGTGACCCTACTTAACAATATTTGCATGTCAAAAAAGAAAAACTGAAACAGGGGAAATCTCAAAGACTCAGAGAAAACAATTTTGATGGTGGAAACAGCTCCCACTACCTCGGAGCACTTTTGAGGCTGCTGGGAGTGAGAATAAATCCCTAGGAGAAACACAGAAGCTGCCAGGATAGGGGCTGTCATGGGCTTCTTCAGGAAAGTAAGAATCCCTCCGTATTTCACGTCTGAATCTAGCTCATTCCTTGGACCAATACAAGTCGTTCGGTAAAGTTGGTGAATTATTATTTATCACAAGCAATTTACATTCTCTACACTTCTACATAAATTCTGCCAAACATATAATAGGTAAAGGATTAAAAGGGACACATGGGGTGTTCGGTTATACGACCAGAGATAATCTTTGCTCCTTGGACTATAGTTTTATCATATATCGAACGAGGGTATCAGACCAAATGTGCTCACCCTTGTCTCCCAGCTGCGAAATGACTCATTCTGGGACCTTACAACGCTATGTAGAATCCATTCCCTAATCTAAACGGAGATCAACAACTTTTCCTAGTTAATGGACCTGTGCAAGTGCAATAAACATGGAATTTTTTTTTTCTTTTTCTTTTTCTTTTTTTTCTTTTTCATTCCAGGAAGCAGGCAAACTTTTTAAAATCTTCTTTTGCATGTACCTCTGGCAGGTGCTGCCTCTTCCACAGGGTCCTCAAAACGAGGAGGAGAAGTCTCTATTGAAATGCTAATGGGGAGCAAACTGTATAATAAGACTTCCTCCCCTCTGGGTCTACATGTAATTTACACATAAAATAAAATTGCACGTGGCCTTGTTTCATAGCATAGTTGTTTAATTATCCACTTTTTGGAATGCTTTTTTTCAATTAATTTTCAATATTTAAAAGTGGAATAAAAATGTCAGTTTATTTGCACACCTGACAATTAAATATAGGGTGGGGAATAATTACATTATCTAATAGTGGAAATTTGATCACTTCTAATAACTAACATTTAGCAAGGGTTTTATTTATTTTCTTCTCTTCTAACGATGATCTAAAAAAATTCCCTTTCTCTCTAAAGACAGTGGGTCAGGTTGAAGGACCTTGTCTTTCTGTGAAAAGTTGCTTAGGAATCTCTCCGAGGAGGAGAATCCTGATTTCTAACTTCCGCTTGGACTCACATTTTTTTCCTACATACAGAGCAGTTGAAACAACAGCCCAGCAGTTTATAGAAATGTTTACCCTTCTATCTTTAAAGCTCTTTGCGTGTCCTGGGCGGGCTCGTCCACCATAATTCACCTCTACATCCCCTTTAGTTTAATAATGATAACAACAGGCACAAACGGAGTGTTTGCTCTGTGCCAGGCACTGCAGGGCCATCCTCCATGGCCTTTGTCACTCCTTCATGACCCCGAGGCCAGGCTCACGACCACACTCTCCTACTGAACATATTGTCATCTCCTCCGGCTATTTTAATACAGAGACCTAGGGGAAGCCAGTGCACTGGCCCCAAACAGGTTTTAAAACCAGAAGGAACAAAGAGAAACATTTGCTAAATGTGCATCCCATTTTTCGGATACTGGAGTTTTTTAAACTTTAAAATGCACACACATATACATACTTACTGATACCGTTTTTCTTTCATTTTCTAGATATCGATGAGATAAATCTGTCATCTCCCATTCTTTATCATTGTTATATTCTGAAATATTAAGAGCTCCTTATATTTAAATAGTGATTTTTGGACTTATCCCGTTTCAATTTCATAGAAGTCACAGGAAGTAAACTGTTAGGCAAATACAATATACGTTATAAGATTTTTCTAGTTAGCAGCTAGGTTCATTATAGTCTTCTTAGGTTGGACCCCTTCTGAAAAATAAGACGACCTATCCTCAAAGGTTAGACAGATGATAAAAGGTCTCCCATCTCCCTTTTTCGTTTGTTTGTTTTGTCATTAACATTTTAAGTTAGGTTTATAAAGTATTTTTTTTTTCTCTCCATGTACCTGATTTACTTCCCAGAGAAATTCTATGAAGCAGATAGTGTCGGTCTTCTTATTTTAAAGATAGTAAAATAGCAGTGTTTTGAAGTTAAACTAATTTTAAATCTGACCAAACTAGATTATTCTTCTCTTCTCCGTTTCAAAGATGGCGAGGGCAAGGCTTAGGGAGGACCACAGCACTCTCCCTTACCCCGCCCCCCACCCTGCCGTGCCCTGTTCCCATCACTCCACATTCTATCTATTCCAGTGTCTTTGACTGTTTACCTTGATTTGCCCACGTTGTCTTCAGCATAAATAAAATCAGAGAAGGCAAGTCATCTGAAATGAGACAACCAATGAATACCAAGAGTTGAACTTGGACGTCAGCTGTGTCAGTTCTCTTGAAAGTCAGGGACAGTCAGAGGATATTTTCAAGTGTCAAAGGAAAATCAATGATGTCCACATCTGGAGTTGCCCCAGGCCAGCCCTGCTGGAAAAGACCATGGCCACGACGCTGGCAGTCACTGCATGATGCTGCCCACCCTTGCGGCATGACTATCCCTCCCTGGTTTGTTCTGCAGCCCGGTTCATCCCTGGTTTGGGCACTGTCCTGTCCATGCTGCAGCTCAGCTCCGCAGGTGACTGACCCCTGGAGTGCCACCTCAATGGCAGGGAAAGAAAGGGAGAAATAAGTGTAAAAGAGGGAGAGAGCTCGGGATAACAGAAGCTGATACATCAGGGAGTGATTTTTCTCTTGTAACAAGAATTTTCTCATTTAACAAGAATTCTTGATGAAGACAATTCTAGAGGTGATTCAGCCAGCTATTCATCAAGGTCCTCAGGGACACTGGTTGTCCCCACCTTTCTGCTATGCCAATCACAACATGGAGACGGATGTCCCCTCGTGCTCTCTAGGTGGCTACGGCAGCTCCAAATATTGCATCATCTTGCAATAGGGCACAAAAACAGCAAGAAACAGCCTCTCTCTCTCTCTCTCTCTCTCTCTCTCTCTCTCTCTCTCTCTCTCTCTCTCTCTCTCCTTTATTTATTTTTAAATATGTGACATTAATTTAGGGGCATTATTCACAGTATTTCATTTCATTCCGATATTCTGCCTTTTTTTCTAAAGAAAAAAATGAATAAATCTATTCATCTCCTCCTCCATCCACCCATCTACTCACCCACTCAACCTCTCAAGAACCTCTCTCTTCTGTCAGACTCTGAGTTGGACCTTGAGGACTCTGAGATGACCAAGTCAGATTTCCTCTTGCTTCCCTGCACGTCACACTCTTCTCAGGCAGAAGCACATGGAAGCAGATCACCTGATACAGTGCGATATGTGCTGTGACGTGTGTATGGCCACTGAGCACTGGAAAGCAGAAGGGACACTGCTGGGTGTCTGAGATCCAAGAACAACATTACTGAGAAGGTCACCCCTTCCAGAGCACAGCAGCTTAATTCTTCAGTATTGCACAATAATACCCTTTGCTCAAATCCAATCTGAAAGAAGCATGGCTTTGGGCAAGCTTTGAATTCCCTTACAGGTGTCTAAAGCTAACGTTCCAGTCATGATCCCAAGCTATCCTTATGAACTAAACATAGACGCTTACCACTGTTCACCCACCTTATTTTCAGAGATAGGCAAGTTTTGTTGAGCCGTAATCTTTCTTTCCAGTGGCATACTTGAAAGAGAAAGGCGATGCTTTGGAAATGGGGAATTAAGTGTTCTCTTCCTAATTTGGAGAACAAGACGGCAGAGTGTACCCATCAACACCCTGTGGATGTGGCTTACCTAGAAACAAAGAGAGGCACCTGGGATCCCCTGTTTAAGTTGGATGGAGATGCAGTTTTGGGGAGAGGCATTTAAAGAAAGTCTTCCGGCCAACCAGTTACATGGCTGTTTCATTGTGTGGCTAATAGGATTTGCAGATTTCACTCTTCAGTGTGTAACTACCTCCATCCGACTGCCTCCAACAAATTAGAGAGCAAATCCCTAAATGCCTACTTCCAGTTGATTTGGTCTTAGCTACGTATCAGTGAAAATTATATTTTAATTTTTGACTTTTCCTAAGAATAAACAGGCAGGACTGTTTTATCTCTTTGGGCTCCTCCATTAAAAGTTCATCTAAAAGCAATCAGCTTTATTAGCTCACATGAACATTAAATTTCTTCCAAAGGTGAGTTATCACTGTATAATTCCATGGCCAAGCATTTGTTTTAGATTCAAAATGCCTATAAGGTTTAGTTTAGCAATACTTTCTCAATAGTTCTAAGGCTAGTTCTGAGTTTTATTTATTTACTTATTTTCTGAACAAGCATCTTCTAGCATGGGACTTCATTCCTTCTTCCGTTACTACCTTGATTCATTCACTAACTTAGTTTTCCATGTATTTATTCTGCAGACACTTAATCTGTATTTTGCGGCCCTTCGTGCCCCCTCCCCCACACCTCGCACACACGCCCAAGGGCACGTATTTGCATTAAGAAAATTCTCCCAGCCCCGCTGTAGCTCACAAGCTGGGAGCAGAGAGCAGACTGGTCCTTATGCCGCCCAACAAGTTGACAGGAGGAAATAACTTGTTGAGCTCAGGCATTTCTTCCTGGGGACTTGAATAAACAGAGTGGAAAGTATGGTGCATTGGGCTTTCTAGACTGAGGGTAGCATATGAAAAGAGAAAAAAAAGCTTACTCTATAATGTGCAATTAACCTCTAGATTTTGTAATCTAAAAGAACCTCTGTGTTCATCAAAACCCCAACTTTGACAATAAGAGAGAATGAGCACAATGTGGAGTGGAATTGTAACAGAGCTGAATGCCGGGTCTCCGTGACTCCATCTTGTTCAAGCCTGCACTGTTCCCAGGGCCTGCAGGCGAACGGGTTCTGCTCTGTCTTGCATACAGACGTGCTGATCTGTAGAGGAATTCTGCTTGGGGCTTGAGTTTTTACAGAGACAACCCCTCCCATTTTCCTTCCTTTGACATAGAAGAAGCCTGAACTCTGCACTTTCTTAAGATGAGTGTGAGGTTTAGGCCTCCCATCTTCTCAGTCAGCACCTTCTTGATCAATAAACCTCCCCTCACTCCAAACTCTGACGTTCTGAGTTTGGGCATTTTGGCCTTTTGAAGTGTCAGGCATACAGACTTAGGACAGGTAACAGAATTATCTGAGATTTGCAAAACACTTCAATATTCTATGACTTCGGGTCATTTATTTGCTCTTTTAAAACAGCAAGAGCAGCTTGAGCCGGGCGCTCTCAAGTCCTTTCAGTGATGGATCTGCGCCTCCAGACGCAGCCTTGACCACCTGTGTCAGGGCTGTCGAGGGCAAGATGCAAGTGGGAACTTATGCTCTGAGCCAGGGCCACAGCGTACCACCAAGACTGCATCCGCTGTTTCGGATCTCCAGCTTGTTACTGCTGTCAATGATTGTGTATTTAAATCTCTCTTCTCCTTACCCAGCTCTACTGCCGACCAGCAAACTATTTAAATTCTCTACTCTCGACCCCAGGGGAGATGACAAACAGCAGAGAGAAGAGGTCTGGTCCAAGAGTCGTCTCAGAGCAGAGGTTAGGGGGTGTTCTCCATGCTTCCACATGGCTCAGCCCCACATTGTCGAGTGTCCTCATTAGACTGTACACGGCTCAAGGTGAAGATCATTTCTGGGCTGTATGAGCATAGTGATGGACTCATGCAGGTGATTCATATGCATTACTCGAATTATTTAATTTGACAAATTGACACCATTTACAATAAAACCTCAGTCTTAAGTTTTATTTACATTCCCCAAGCCCATAAATGGATGTCCTTCCTTTTTATTGTTTTATTATTATTTTTTTAAGTTGATGAATAATTAGATGTGGAGAAAAAGAAAAAAAGTCATCACTGGAGAATGAAGAGAAGGCAAAGAGGGTGAGAGTGTCACCGAACTAAAGGAAGCTCACTTGACAGTGCGCATTAAGTCACACGAGACACCAGTAGGGACTTGCAGCAGAGAAATTAAGGTTTATTATCTAAGGAAATCGTGCCAAGCCTGGAGACACAGGTGAGCTAGGGCTCGAAGCCCTGGCTCTCCGATGGCCTCTAGGGAGTAGATTATATAGAGGAAAGATTACTCATTAGTCATGGCAGCCAAGGCAGTTGGGTCCTGGGCTCTACTGCTTGGCTGGAGCTTGGGTGGGACACAGCTGATCATTGACTACATCAGATCCTGATGTCAATCATGATGTCATTCTGTCTGGTTTCAAGAAGATGCTGCTGGGTCGTTCTATCTTCATGGGTCTGGAGCTGAAACTCAGCAGAGGTCAAGATGTTATCTTTAGTTGAACCCAAACTCTGTTTCTGTGCTCAGGACCTAAGACTTTGTTCCTAAGACTGTTTGATGCTGACCAGAATCTGATGTCCTCAGGGCTCCGTGATTAAGGGAGTGGTAGTACAGAATGTGCAAAGATGGAAAGATAAAGAAAGAAAAGAAGCGAGTCACGGTGCTATTAAAATCAAGGAGAAAGAGAAGAGAAGAATCATTTCAAAGAAGTGGTGTTTGTGGACAGTTACAAGAGGGGAGAAGTGGCCAAGGACGGAGGAGCTGCAGAAAGTGCAATGGAGAGGCGGCCACCGCTAGTGCTGTACTTTATTTATGTCGAAAACGTTTCCTGTGGCTGTCGCCGTTAAATGAGCAACTACTGTGTTATGAGTGAAAAGAAAGTCCTTCAAATTGATGATTTTGTCTTTTTGTAAAACTCCCTAATAAAATTTACCTTTTTTTTTTTTTTAGACTGGGGAAAACTTCACCATAGACTGGCATTGTTTCTCAGACTCATATTTGAGAACCACTGAATGAGGGGGAAATGTCTAATATGTGTGTAGCACTCCATACGATTCTTTAATGGAATTATATTGCTTACTCTTCGCAATCGTTCTGGGTCATTGTACTCCTTTTCTCTAGATAAAGTGAATAAGGTGTGGAGAGCTACAATCACTGAACGTTTCCTTTAATTCGGAAGTGGAGGAGTCATTTCTGGAACTGAAGATCTGATGCTGTATCTTCAACTCCTTCCATTTTTCCACAAATACTGTTACTTCTTTCCAAGGCTCACATCGCAATCACCTGGAAAGCTATAAAAAATACGAGCGTTGTTTGCACTCTCGGATTTTGTTTGATCAATAATAAACTGAGGTTAGGCAGACGCATATTTAACAAACTCCCCTGTGATCGATATGCAATTTAAATTGTGGAAACTCATCTGCCATGTGTGTGGCCACCTGCTTGATGTAAACCACTGCGTGCCGAGATGGTGCCCTGTGTGCATCTCACTCTACTGTGCCGCCCAGAAGGCCCTGTAGAACTGAAGAACTTACTCCCCCAGCGTCTACGAAGGGGGTCAGCAGATAGCCATTCACAGTGGCTTTTGTGGAGGATTGCCTCCTTTTGAGGGCCACCCCAATCAATAACTGATCAATGCATGGGGTACAAATGGCCACTCTCATGCCCCGATTTGGGCAACTTGAGGAGGTCACTCTCACTTCTGAATTCTCCATAAGTCATCTGAGTTTTTGTTGTAAATATTTTTAACCTCAATTTCTCCCTCTACCCAGTTCTATGCCCTCATCTGCCATCTGCCACTGTAGATCCTGAGAGCACCCAGCGGGAGAACCTTTACCGCAGAGGCTGCTTCTTGGGAGTTTGCCTCCATTCATTCTTTTGAACAAGCTCCTTTCTACCAACCGTGATGTCTTGAGTTTCACCATGAAGAGTCATTTTTTTCGATTCAAACAGACTCTTCACAAGGTCCGTAGGAGATTGCACGCGTGTAGTATAACTGACAGGAAGACACACCACTCATGAGGCTGTTCGGATGCCTCTGGACACATCTGCAAATACAAGCCTTACTTACAGAGAGCGTTGTTCCATTGCTTTTGTTTCTGAGCCACCGAAAACCAGCAGATGGATTCACAACCAGTTAGAACCAGCCACCTTACTTACAGAGAGCGTTGTTCTATTGCTTTCATTTCTGAGCCACCGATGTCATCCAAAAACCAGCAGATGGATTCACAACCAGTTAGAACTTTAAGGCATCTTACAGCATCGCAGACGATGCTTCTCTTTCACAGTTGAGGTGCTGCTGCTCACAGCAGGAAAAGGTCAAGGCCAGGACCAGGTCCAGAACCAGGAGTCTCAACTCTGAACTCTCCATCCTCTTTCCCATCTGCCCAAACTCGCCCAGGCTCCCACAAGTCAGTGTCTTTCTTGGTACAGTCCAATTAGCCTACATTTTCTTCTCTCCTTCCACTTTTTCCTGTTCATCCCACTTTAAGTTGTCTAAGAAGTTGCACCTAGTTTAACGTGGATTCAGTAAGGAACGTCCATATCGCCTTGTTCTTGGTCCTGAAATCCCAACAAGTCTTTGTGTTACACGAAGCGAGGGAAGCTCGCCGGACTCAGCGGCCTGAGATTCTGCCCCGATCGGCTTCCCAGGGATGTTGGAACGCAATGTGCACACGGCTGGTCCAGCCTAGCTTGATTCAGTCTCGCTCTCCTTAAAAAAACAAACAGGTAAAGTACTAGGACCTGAAAGTCATGTCACAGCAGGATCCAGCCTTAGATCACCCAGACCTGCCTTTAACCAGGTGAGACACACTTTAGCAGGGGCTACAAATTTATAGGCAAATGGGCAGCCTTGGCCCTCGGCCACGTCTTGCCGATGCTGAGTGTCTTGGGAAAAGGCCGTGCTCTAGCTTTGAGAGCAGCTTGTCTCTTCTGGATTCCTGTACCCGCTCCCCAGTCCAGGAGGAGACTTGGAGAGTGTGCTGGGCTGTGATCTCCTCATTTTCAATTGTAAGATTCCTGTTTAGGGCTCAGCATTGGGGCATTTCTCTAAAGTCGTATGTACTTACAAGTCTTTCTTTCCCTCTCACTTTGCCTGGAGCCAAGCTTTCATCTCAACTTTTAGCCAAGAGGCACTTGCTGAATTATTCATCCACAGAAATTGTGCCATGGGTGTTTTTCCCGATTTGTCCAGTTGTATGTCATTAGAACAGGGGTGAGCTGAGTGGAAATGGAGTTTGACACCAGAGAGCTAAATTCACTCAGAACTGCAGGTAAGAGGCAATTGACCCTTTTAAGCAAGAGAAACTAAGGCAGTATCTACTCATTCACGAATAAGTTATTCCTGGCATCCATCCATCTTTTCAATACATTTTATTGAGCGTCTACTGCACATAAATCCTAATGCTGGACCATGAGCATACCCGAATGGATATGATTTGGTCCCTGCTCACCAAGTCTCGTAATCCAATGATGGAGGGCAGACGAGGATACGGATAATTGCAAGATAGGACAAATACAGTTATGAAGTTAGATACAAAGAAGCATAAAGCATGACTTAGATTTGAGGAAGAATAGGGGTGATAAACATCATTTCCTAGAAGCAAAGAGTTCTAAGCTGGTTCTTGAAGACTAATATGAGGTTTTCAGTTGAAGAGAGGGTGACTGGCAGGGAGGGAATTTGGGAGATGCCAAGAGTAGGAAATAAACCTCCAGGTAGGGTCAGCAGCAGCAGCAAAGGCAGAGATGCAAGGAGAGGTGACACTATGCATGTGACTATGAGCAGTCCTGGGATGATTACGGACATAATGTTATTAGGTGGTGATATGTCTGGAAAAGAAAGTAGCCAGAGTCAGGTCGGGGTCCTGGCCTGCATGTTCAGGAGCTTAAACTCTGCCTTCTATTTCTTGGTGGACGGAGAGGTTACATGATGATATGTTATAAACAGAGAGAGAGATGATGGTTAGATTTATGCTTTAAAAATATTATTCAAGCTTTAGTAGGAGCATAAGTTGACAATGGAAGATAAGTTGGGAAACGGTTAAAATAGGCAGGAGAGAATAACTTTATGAATTATGGTAGATGTAGTGGGGATGGACCAAAGAACAGACATTCGGTAACACTTAGAACTTTTCAATTTATTGCAACAGCCATTTACTGAGCACCTGCTATCAGCCAGACACTACCTAGGTAAGAGTGGGCATGCCAAATTAGTGTCAGAGACTATTTTCTTTTGTGCAATTTAACTTCTAAAGTGGATTCAGTGATCTTCCCCAGCTTTCTAGAAGAATGAGATGGTTATTACTGGGTTTAAAAACAAAAAAAAACCAATATTGATCATTCATCAAAGGCCAGAGGGTTGGGAAGCAGAGACTCAATCCTTTTAAGTTTCATGGGGAGGGCCCCACCACGGTGGATTCAGTCTACACGCAGCCCTCAGATGATATTTCTGGTTTGGCTTGGGCTGGGAAGAATCACGCAGACTCTTCAAATCTCCATGGATGAAGGCATGACTGAATGAACTCAGACCACAGCAAAGGCTTAGCGGAGCCAAAGCAGAGATGGTTGTCTTTTTCGATATTCATGGTCCCACTGAAGAACACCAGCTAACATCCCAGGCAGCTTTTTAACAAAGCAAATCACTGGTTTCTAGCAACTCCACAATGTCGGTATTTATAGAGGAGTAATGATTATCTTTTAACATTTTGTCTCTAAAGCGAAATGATATAGGGCCCAATTGCCAGTGTGCCCCATAGGCAGTCTCGATGTTTGTGTTTGTGCCCACATAGATATAAATGCACATCTGAATTTTACTTGGAGTTAAATCACTGTGAACGTTCCTGGCTGGATGCAGTAGGATAGAAATATTGTACTGGGAAAAGCTGGCATGGTAAACAAGAGCTTGGAAGTTACTTCTGCAAAATTGAACGAAGTGTGTGTGCATGTGTGTGTGTGAGTATATGGTCCCGCATACACACAGTGGTAACTGAGAAGAGGCAGTAAGTCGCTTTCATTTTGAGGTTGCTATTATTAATTCACAGTGCTCACACCTCTATGACCCAGTTTCCTCATCTGTAAAATATGGATGATTATATTTATAAATAAACCACCAGGGGCTCTTTGGATGAAAGGGAGTTACATGGTTAGGAGGAAGCAGTCTTATGACAAAGCACAAAAAACTGTGCAATCGGTGCACATCTAGGCAACACTCATCCAGGAGCCAGACTATTTCATTCAGTAGCTGATGGATGAAAAATACTGATATACACTCTAAAGTCTATTGAAATGCAAGTTGAAGTTGCCATTTGTGTAAAGGATAGAGTTTAAGGTACATTGACATGGTTGGCTGCCTGTGGAATCCTTACCAGCCCAAATGCAATCAGAAATCTCATGATATAACAAGGTTGGTTGAAAAGTTATTCCTGAACTGTTTTACTCATGTAAAGCTCTATAATTTCTGACTGTCTTGTCATGATTGGTCGTGTCTGAGCTAGGTTGGTGTCTTACCTACTACTCCCATCACCCCAAGGTGGAGCCTACAGATTTTCCACAAAAGGCTTTCATGACTAGGAACCCAAGAATCTCTACCATCTCTTCTCTATATCTATCTTCAGTATCCACCCCACTTGTTGTATTACTTATCTACTGCGTAACAAAGTACCACTAACTTAGTGGCTTAAAACAACACAAATCTATTAGTTCACAGTTTCTGCGTGTGAGGTGTCTGGACATAGCTTAGCTGCGGCCTCTTCTGAGACACTTAGCAAGTAAAAATCAAGATGTCACCCATCAGTAGAATCTCTATCTTCCATCTTATATAATGTAACCTAATTACATCATATTCACCGGCCATACCCACACTCAAAAGGAGAGGATTATAGGATTTGTAACCAGGGGCCTGGAATCCTGGGGGTCCATATTGTAATTCTTCCTACCACACTTGTCATTTCTGTCATCTCCCGTGAGCACATCAAGAGATAACAGTCCTCATCTCTCAGGTCGGGAGTCTGACCACTTTCAGAATGGAGATGATTTTAACTGGGTTTAGAAGGGTGAGTAGGATTAAAGTTGAAAAGGAAAGAAGACCGTCCGGGCACACTGAGTGATGGTTTAAGCCCCATACCTCCTGCTTGTTTTATTGGGCCCATTTCTTCAGCTGAGACCATATAGAGTGGTGATGAGATTCTTCACTTTTCACATGTCATGCCTGTGCAGATACTCACTCTGACAACCGAGTCTTACACTGTACACAGGCAACTGAAGGAAAAAAGTAAAATCGCCTTCCTTCGTTACTCTGACACACTAAAAATAAGCATGTATTTCCGGATGCATTCCCTGTGCCTTAATGTGTATGTAAATTACCTAATATTTTTGGAAAAAAAAATGCAGATTCTTGAGTTCTATCTCCAGAAATACTGATTTAGCAGCAGATATGACAGCCAGGAATCTGAATTTTAGCAAACCTCCGAGATAATTCCAACGCACCTGGTCCAAGGACTACGCTTTAAGAAACATTAGTTCAGTGCGTTACCAAGTCCTTTCGCAGACTTTTCACTTTCTCTCTCAATGGTCTGTTCCATGTAACACGATGTTCATTTCACAGATGAGTCAACTGAGGCTTAGAAAGTCTTTTGCCGAAATTACTAAACCATAAGAGCTGGAAACAAATTCACCGTTCTCTTTCAAAGCTCAAGACATTTTTACTTTCTGTGGCATCTCTCAAGACATAATTTATAGATGTGGGTATTGATTTGATCTCCTTCCAACTGAAGTCTGGGCCTTTTTTGTTGTTGTTACTCCATCTCCTTAATATTTATACGAACTAGACCAAAAGGGCTGCCTTTGCTTCGATTCCTACAAAAAGCCTGTGGAATTCACATTAGCACTTTCCATAAAGTCATAAAAGCTGGGCGAACCACTCAGAGCTTAAATGTGGAAGTCGAAACCCTAATCACAATTTAATATAACTAAATATGTACATACTTTATGGTCAATCATCCAGACCATTTACAGGGTCCCTTGGCTTTGAAATTACTGTATCTCAAATGGTGCCGTAGATGAGTCTTGCTTGACATGACATATATTGAAACAGACTGTGGAGCGATCACTTAGGGATGAAAACCTCGCTTCAGTCTTAGTGAACCGAGGCTAAGAGGCAAATTATTCAATTACAGTAAATTTACAGTAGTTTAATATTTGATAAAAGTGGTTCTTCCATCATCAGAGCATCTTATTGAAAACCCTTGAGCAGCAAACTAGCACTGGAAACTCTTAAGATATTTTAACCACTTATTAAGAAAATTCATCTAGCTTGATCTTTTATGAGCAATCTGGTTTGAATATGTAATATATATTTATATGTATATTTTAGGTATATATATGTGTGTGTGTGTATATATATATATTGTCTATTCACTGGTGGCCTGAGAATTAACCATTTCTCTAGCTGTTCTACTGTAAGCAGGGATGGGAGTGAGCAGGGCGCCTGGGTGACACTCACTGGAGGAAAAGCTGTGTGAGCCTGACCAGGGCTACTGTGTCTGTCCTGGGGCTTGGAGGTAAGGATGGGTTCCTGAGTACTGGTCATATTAAGATGTGACATGTGCTTAGCAAGTGGATGGACCGCTCTATGAGAAAGAAGAGTTGCACGTTATACGACATGCTGGAGGAAAAGCCAGTTGTCTGTCCAAGAAAGCTCCAAAGCTGGGCTTCTCAAATTTTAATGGAGATGAATTACCTAGGGATTCGGTTAAAATGCAGTTTGTAATTCAGCTCAGGATTCTGCATTTCTAACAAGCTACTAGGTCGTGGTCCCCCCTGCCCCTGGCCTGAGAACACTCTGTGAGTCACAAAGAGATGGAGGATGTTCTTGGCTCCACCTGGATTAAGCACATTTAGAATAGCTGAGTCTCCAATGTGACACTTAGATTGCAAGACAACAGCTCATAGTGGACACAGCCCTGGTGCAGGTTGAACTTGGCCTTTTTCAGTTTCGATCCATGTGTTTTGGAATAAGCTGTTTAATCCATGCGAGAAAATTTCAAGGCACTAGATTTGCAGTGGGACACAGAGGTTGCTCCCCACTCTGGTATGCTGGATTGAGGGACACTTGAGAAAATTCATGTTTGCTCTCTAGGCTCTTGCAATGGGTGCATTTAAATACAAGGGTCTGCCCTGCAGTTTGCTATGGAGTCCCCGCTGTATAAATAAACATTCCCTCTGCCCAAACCTCTTCCTTGTCAAGTAACACCCGCTGCTAATGCTGATTTCTCTGACTTCCAGAAGCAGAGCATGACTTTTTAATCTGGGTTTAGTTAAACTTCCCCTACTGCTCAGGCACTGTCGTCAAATATAAAAGAGGCAAAGAGAGGGGGTGGAGATGCTAATTAG
Source organism: Pteropus alecto (assembly GCF_000325575.1). Taxonomy (NCBI): domain Eukaryota; kingdom Metazoa; phylum Chordata; class Mammalia; order Chiroptera; family Pteropodidae; genus Pteropus; species Pteropus alecto. Next base: position 19,779,651 of record NW_006494609.1, read on the forward strand.
GCCCTGTCACAATTCCTGCTACTGTTGTGAGAATTCACAGTATGCAAATCAGATTAAACCTACCCGAAGTTTCTCAGGGCTGCAAGGGCAGGGGTGGAGATTGGATTGACAATCCCAAGGTGAAAAGGTAAGAACAGATCAGCAACCTCCTCCCCGTCTTCTCTCTCTGCAGTGTCTCTGAAGGACCCAAGCTGAGAGACATCCAGGAAAGCAGAGTCAGATGAGATGTGTGTGTGCGTGGAGTGTGTATGTTTAAATAAAACACATTTTGCTTCCCAATGTTGCAGCTGTATTCAGAGTAAAAGTGAGCTAAATGGCTTTAAACACACACACACGCACACACACACATGCGCACACACACACGCACGCACAGCCACCATTCAGCTCAGTATAAATGTCACAGCGTCAAATACCAAATACAGAGAATTATTAACGTAAGTGGCCTCCTATAATAAAGCTCATTATTAATAGGCCTATTAGCTCAGCATTCATTCGACTGACAGCAACTTCTTTCTAAGGCAGCTGTTGGCTCCCTTTTTACATCCAAGACCCCTTCTGACATCTCAGCGTATATTAAGAGGCAGAGAATGGGCCGGGGGTGGCAGGGGGATGGGAGTAATGTAGATTATTTTAAAAGGGGAAGAGAGCCTGGGAGTTGCTATTTATCGCGCATACAGTATGAAATAATGGCGAACATTACTGAGAATATATCACATGCCAACATGTTACTATGTGTATTATTTCATCTAATTCACAGAAAATGCAAGGGCACCAGGTAAATTTGAATTTCAGATAAACAACACTTTTTTTTAGTGTAAGTAGGTCCTGAGTATAGCACGGGGCATACCTTTATTAAAAATTATTCATTGTTTGTCTGAAATTAAAAATTAATTGGTAGTCCTGTGTCTTTATTTGATGAATGTAGAGCACATTCTATTATTATCCACATTTTACGAGTCAAGGTACCGAAGTTTAAAGGGATCGAGTTCAAGGTGAGACCTCAAATCGGGTTAGTGTCTCTGACTTCGAACCCGGTTTATTCCAGCTCATTCGCGACTCCCATGAGGCTTTCTACCCACACGCCAGTCTTGCTGCACACAGCTCTCACATTCATTCTCCCACACGTTTCCCCAGAGTTGCCTGTCGCTGCTCCTATTGTACCCATTTTGCGGATGAAACTGGAGTTCTGAGCAGTTAAGTGACAGCAGAGTCCTTTCAGTCATTTGTCAAGAATTTACTGAACCTCTCTCCACGCCAGTATTCTACCGGGGATACAAAATTCAGACACAGGTTCAGTCTCCGAATCCTGTGAATATTGTACGTGGAGTAAGTGAAATGCACAGTGGGGCGAGTGCTATAAATACTCCCCAAATCACTGAAGACGGTGCATCAGTTTCTCTTTTAACCTATTTCCTGTTTGCCTCGAGAACGCTCACTGGCGGTGCCTGTGGCTGCAGTGTTTACCCCGAGATAACCGGCAGATTACAGCCCTCACCTTAACCCCCAAAGTTTGCCACAAAACATCTCGCTTTTATTATTATTTTCGCATCGCTCTAGTATATCGATAGTCTTTGGAGACAAAGGACATTCTATTTATAGCATTCCGTTTTTAGTAGCGGTATTTCTATTTACCAAATATAGTAATCCTCGATCGCAGAAAATGTAAAATCCTAGAAATCCTAGCATTCCTACGTGTGATGTTAACATCATTCTTGAGCAGTTGTTAGCCGAAGATTCATTTGATGAATCCGATTTATGGATACATTTCCGTCACATCAGGATTAGAGACGAGTTCTGTTTAGAAATAACTCCAAGAACAGTTTTTATATTTTATTGTCAGATTGAAAACCAGTCAGATTTGCTTCAGCCTCAAAGACCTGTGTTTATGTAAAATTAAGTTAACGCTGGCAGCGAGGTGTACTATTTTTTTTCTAAACAGGAAATGGGTTTAAAAAGGTCTCACCTTGTCTACAGCCATGCCACCCTGAACATGCCCAAACTCGTCTGATCTCGGAAGCTAAGCAAGATTGGGCCTGGTTAGTGTTTGGACAGGAGACCACCTAGGAAGATCAGATGCTATAGGTGTAAAATCAATCAATCAATCAATCAATCAGTAGTTAAGTAAATAAATAAATAAATAAAATAGAAAGATTTCACCTGATGAAGACCTTTTAGGGGACAGATGTCATCACATGATCATAAACTTCCACCTTAAAGGAAATCCTGGATTGCCATAAGAGAAAACAATGTCATATTTTTAGCTTAAACATATTATAAAAGTCCCAGGGAAATGACTCGTAAGTGGAAAATATGAGGAATTTCAAAAATGGGAATTTGAAGAGGTCAGTTGATTATCATACAGAAAATGACATGGAAAGATGGCGGCCCCTTTATCAGTCTCAGCTCAAGATCAAACGATGGAGATCAAATTTATCGACATCTGTGTACTCAATATTTATTAACCACCAAACAGGTGCCAAGCACTACAAAAGAAAAGCAGGTATCTGCTCTCGGGGGAGTCACAACAGTTCCATGTCCGCTCTGACCCTCATTTTCCTCATCTGAAAAACGGGGATGATAACATATGTGCATCGCAGGACTGTTGAGAATAGAAAACGAGCTAATGAACTTCAGCATTTAAAATAGAGACCGGCACATACTAAGTTCTCACTAAACATTAGCTCATCGTTATTTGTTGAGAGCTGAGAGAAGCACATGGGTCATAACTACACGACAGTGCGATAAGGGAACATTTAAAATAGATGCATGGCCATACCCTCAATAAGGCCCTAGAGACATAAAGAAAGCATCACACAAGATGGGACTTCCCCAAAAAAGACAGAGGACAGGGTACTCAAAGCTTAAAATGAGCTAACATTTATTGATGTGGGTACGACTGTCATATATAGATCAAGAAATATGCTGTGTGTGACACACCCGGGATATGGAGAGTGTGGTCTTGACTCCTCATTGGTTTGTCTTGATTAGAGGGACAGTTGGTCTGGGGTGGCTGGTGCTGTATGAGTGTGGAAGGGAGATACAGGTTGGACAGGGGAAGGGGCCAGACCAGGAGCAGCCTCAGAACTCATGTTAGCTGCTGGCTTTGTTATATGGGCGTTGGAGGACCGCTGAAGAGTAGATAACAGGGGAACAGGGAAACTTATGACCAGAGTGGAGTTGTAAAAAGATGATTCCAGTGGGAAAAGAGGCTAAGACAGAGACAGACAGAGAGGGAGACAGAGAGAGAGGAAGAGAGAGAGAGACAGCAACAGAGACAGAGAGAGACAGAGAGGAGATGTAGTTTTCAATTTGTTTTCTTTGTGCGACTCTGAACTCCAATGTTTGCTAAATATTTAAATTTTGTTAAAGACTATCTGTGGGCTTATGGTTCAAAAGGAGACAGAGTTCCATACGATTTCTCTAAGTTCTAAAAGTGGTTGAAGTTCTGTAAACTATCTCTTTTAATTTAATTCCTGAGGCTCTCTACTTTCTATCACAAAATTATGTATGTAGTGGCTATTTTTTTTCACCCTAATGAACTAGTCTGTGGAGATGAAGAGCCCAGGAGTAATAAGTTGAAAATCCTAGGATCGCTCACTCATTAATCTCTTATTTTATTATCCATCCATTATACCAGCATTCCGTTCATTGATTTTTCCATCCGTCTGCCCAATCACTCACTTTTCTGTCTATGCACGTTTCCGTCCACCCACTACCCACTCACTCTTCCAACCATTTAACCATCTATCCACCCATTCATCCATCCATTCCTTCACTCACCCACCCATCCACTCACTCATCTACCCACTCACTCACCTCTCCACTAATCCATCCAACCATCCATCCATTCATTCATTTATCCATCCATCCATATCCATTCATTCATTTATCCATTCATCCATCCATTGCATTTCATTTACTAAATGCTTACTGAGCATCAGTTATATGTAAACACATTATTAGGATTGACTAAGCCCAGTCAATTTCTTACAGAAATTCCATAGCTCACTAAAGCAAACAAGCCATTAAGCAGCCAAGTTACAGTAGTATTTTAAGAGGATTCAGCCACAAAGATATTTCCAAAGTCCAGAGACAGAATAAGGCAAGGAGTCATCAACTCTGGGCTATGAAGAAGCGCTTAGCCTTCTTGAGGAGGTGATTCGGTTGCTTGACAAGTTTTAGAACTACATTAGCAAATGAAAAAATGAGAGTGTGTTCATTTTACCTGGCATGCATCTCAACTTCCCAAATTCCAGATGTTTCAGAGGGCAAATGCCTCTGCTTTCCAAAAATGCTAGAAAGAGTTGTCAATGCAGCAGTTTCTCATGAAAAAGAGTCATTTCACCTACTCTTCTAGCCCTATCATTTTTAAAGGAAATCATTTCCCTTGGAGCTCTACTTCCTAACACTCTGCCTATTGAGCAATGATGTGCTAAAAAATAAAATAAAATAATAAAACAAAAAAATGACAGTTGATTTGAGACTTTTCTTCAGACTCGGTGGAGAAGAAGGTTGGGGAAGAGAGATGCAGCACTGGGCTCTTTCTAACTGTTGCCTGCATGGGTGATTTATTGTCCTGATCTGCACATTCTAATCAGAAATAAGGGGACCATTTCATTAAGCTAGCTGGTGAAAAATGCAGGCTATGACTGCAAACTTAAGACTTGTAGCTGGAGCCAAAATGGCCAGAATTAATTGCAGGTGAGAACAAGAAATACCTATCAAATATATAAAATTAGCCCTCTTTTTTATTCAACTACTTTTCTTTTCATAGGTTTAATGAGTAGTTCACACTCTTAGACAAATGATGGAACCCAGGTAGTTCGGCCATTGGAGGCAGCAAATGCCCCAGATCCCTGGACTCTTCAAAGGCTTTTAAAAGACATGGATATTCCTTCTCTACTTATCTTCTCCTGTAGACATGGGAAACATCTCAGGGTTCCTAGACCAGTAGGAGAAATGTTTGTGCCTGGAGGACCTCTCCGTAATGTATTTATTTTTACAATGATTGGCACATTGCACTGGATGCCAGCTAATATTCTAAATAGAAGGTGGGTATGGTGCACTTGCTTATAAATGTGGATGCTTTGAATTTATTTGGGAGCCTGAGGGATTTGAGAGCTCCCCCTCCCATCCCCATGTGGGAATATGCAAAATATTCAAATCAATTATGAAGATGAAGACAGAGAGTAAAAGGAGAAGAAGGTAAAAAAGATGCAGGGAGTCAAACACTAGAACCTCTTACACCTTCTCTAAGTAGTTCTCTCTCTGCCATGATACTCAAACTATTGTCAGGCTACACTCCTGCCCCTGTCCCCTGATCCATATATACCCTTCGTGCCCATCCACCTACTTGACCACTAGCTTCTTGAGGGCAATGACAGTATTTTAACTATATTTAAAATTCCAGCACCTAACAGCACCTGGCAAGGAATCCGCAGTCCATAAATATTTGTTGTGTGAATGAAAAATAAACGAGAAGACTCTAAGTGATTGATAATGTTACAAAGATCGAAATTACATAAACAGCAAAGAAGAGCAGAGTGAAGGTGAGTCTATATGCTTTAGTAAAGTTTAAGAATTATGGTAAATGGAATCACTGGATTATATATTATATTAATATATCACTTACTCAAAGTAGGCCCCTGGGCCAGCAACATCGTCATCTTGATCCTGGGAATTTGTTGGAAATGCAAATTCTCAATGCCCATCAGAGGTCTACTAAGTTAGAATCTGTAGATGTGGGCTCAGAGGACTTCGTTCTAACAATCTCTTCAAGGGGTTCTCATGCATTTCAAGTTTGAGAAGCACTAGAATAAAATATGTTGTCTTTAATCATTTAATTCATTAATTGATTTAACCTACTATGTAAACACCATAACGTGTAGAAAGTGCCTTTTATATTAGCCTTCCAGAACTGGTGCTGTCCAGTTTTCCAGATAATCGTTTGGTAGATTTCAAAATATAAAAAAGGAAGGGGAAGAAGAGGCAGATTAGAAAGAAAGCTCTTATCATGCGAATAAACTATATGATGTTTGTTGTGATGGTCACGTCTCATACGCTGAGTTGAAATCCACGTGGACTCTTCTCCAGTTATGGATCTCAGAGGCAGGGACTTCTCTGAACCAGAGGAGCCTGGAAGACTGTGCCTCGATCACGGAGATTCTTGTGTTCAGGAAGGGGCTTGCTTTAATGGCCTAGCTGAGGCATAGAATAAATCAAATTGGCCTCTCATTGCAGTTCAATCTGATTACCTTTATGATCTTATATATAGTGCCTAAGCCCTCCATGTACTAGCTATGTGACATGGATAACTTAATTAATATTTCTAAGGCTGTTTCCTCATCTTTAAAAATGGATTAATATCCATGTGAAAAGTTGTCGTAAGGATTAGTCGACAATTATGAAAGCCCTTAGTTTTATGTCCAACACTTAGTAGAAACTTAACGATGGCTGAATATGGATGATTTGAGGACTAAATCTATAATGTCTAGAATATTCACCAAGATAATGAATGCTAAGTGTCACAAGAGAAGAACAACTAGCATTCTCACTCGTTACAAATTCAGCACAAATTCCAAGGGATCAGAGAGAGAAGTGTTCCATACAGTCACTCAGGTATCCAGGCTAGTAAATTCATCATCACACTGTTGATCCATCTGAAACAAGTGGCTGAGTCGCCCCCACGGTAATGGAAGAGAAGAGGTGATGAAAACACATCTTAGGCTGACAGTGTCCATATCACTCTCTTATGGTCAATTGGACAGAACTTGGCACAGCTGTGCTCTGCTCCTGTCTCGCTGGCATTCATGTTTATGATCTCAGCACTGCTTGCTGTGCCAGCTTCTACTCTGCCATGAGAGCAGACTTCTAAGAGCAGCCCTCAGCCAATGATGGAAGGAGAAATAATGGATAAACTTCCAGCTTTCTTACTACTCCAGCAGGGTAATCCTAAGGTTCCTTCAACACTGATTTCCAAAATTCTTCAGTAGCATTAGCTCCAGTTGACCACAGTGAAAACGAGCTTACTACCACACTCTTGTCTTTCCTTCCTCCCACTTATCTCAAGATATTACTGGCCATTGATCTTTACCTTGGTGTCTGCTTCTGGAGGAACCCACACCACACAGTGACCCAACTTCAAAGGAGATGGGAAATAGACAGAGAAGCATATGAGATATTTGGGTTCCACTGTCTCTGCCACAGCCAGTCTATCCCACAAAGTGCTCCTACTCAAAATCCTAAGTGCAGGGAGAGATGCTTGCCCATTTGCAATTTATTTTTAAGTTTCCAGAGTTGAGAAACCTGTGGTTTCAATGAATTGGTTCTTAGCATTGCATGTCTGAATCGGCCACATAATGAGGCCTCACGATCACACCCACTTTCTTTACACTAATGCTAAGCTTTGATTAATGAAGCGATACCCATTGTATGGATAGGAAAAGTGATTCAGAGCTGGTCACTTCCACTCAATTGAACACAATCGGTGTGATACCTGATATAACACTCTAATAATTTCCTATTCAGAGTCCAGTCTTTTTTTTTTATGTTTCTTCATATTACAACTAAGTCCCAAGTTATTCATTCTGGTATTAGGCTCTTAATTCCTGCCTATGCATAAAAGAGCAGGAAGAGCTACACTGCTCAAGGATTTAAGCCGTTACTTAACCTTGAATCTTCTTGGCTCTTGATTTAAAGCCTTTCAAGCTCTTTTTAAGAGAGAAAGACATTTCTCATTCTAAGATTAATATCCCCACTCTCCCTTTCCACCTGAAGGAAGTAATATGAGGTTCGGAGCGTGTTAGAATCACCAAGAAAGAACTCAGGTTCATTCATCCATCCATTTATTTATTTGTCATACATTCATTGAGCATCTAGCACGTGCTAGACATTATGATGCTAATGATAATTCTCTTCCATGTGAATCGTGCAGTGTAATAAAGGCAATATCAAATGCATACTATATAGCTAATGTTAAATAAGGAGTGATAAGTTACCCAGAAAGAGTACAGGTTTGAAAGTTCAGTGGAAGGAAAGAGTCCAGTTCATTGGGAAAACGAATGTGTATGGAATCCTCCAGGTGTCTAGTTATTCATTTATTCATTTAAACAATGTTGATCATGTACTAAGTCTAGGGATAGAACAGATGGATGAAAACTACCCCTTTCTTGTCTACGGCCATGCTGCCCCTGAACAAGCCCGATCCCGTCTGATCTCGGAAGCTAAGCAGGGTCGGGCCTGGTTAGTACTTGGATGGGAGACCACCTAGGAAGACCAGGTGCTGTAGGCGTAAAAAATAAAAAGTAAGCATTGAAAGCGGACAAGTTCCTTGCAATCTGTGAAGTCAACCAAGGGGTGCCTCACCTAAAAAAAAAAAAAATTAAAAAAAATAAAGCTACCTAGTTTCTGCTCCCTGTGATGTCTTCAGTTTAGTGGGAAGGAAGTGTGGGTAACATTTATATATGTTTAAATGGATAAGGTGGTTGAGATTTTAGTGGTTTTCTGGCAGAGGGAACGATGTGCACACAAGCTGCAAGGTGGATATGGGCAGGGAGGCGAGGAAAAGACAGTCCATTAAGCGGGAGAGAAAGCTCTGGAATCACGCACGGAAGGATGTCAGGCCAAATCAGATCCTTCGGTCAGATCTTGGAAGAACTTAACAGCCAGTCCCAAACTTCTAGTGACCGTGATAGACAAATAGGAGCCTTTGAACTTGTTTCAGGCAAAAGGCATGAGCTTCTAGGGTTGTCTTATCAGAAAAGAGAAAGATAGATATTGGAAATATAAATGCAGAGCGGATGCAGTCCCAACAACAGAAGCAAAAGAAAAGAAAAACAAAAAAAAACAAAAACCAAAAAAAGCAAACCCTTCCAGACTTGAACTAGGGCAGTGGCAAATAAGTGAGTGATATGAGAAGAATGTGAAACAAATTGCAGAGAGAGAGACTATGGGAATCGTGACCACCTACATATCGCTATTGCACTCAGGAGGGATAGGTGTGACAGGAACCGTGGGTGCTCACAGCTGTTTTCCTTCCTGGGCACGAAGATAAACTCTAATTTCCAGCATCCCTGAGTGATTGGTGTGGCCACATAACTGAATCTGGCCAATAAAATATGAGTTGAGCTCGTGTACATCACTACCATGCCTAACCAGTAAAAAGATTCCTCCCACATGTGAGCTATGCCCCTTCTCATCCCCTGCCAGCAGAAAAGATTGGCTTCAAGAACCAAGAGGACAGGGGCACAAGACAAAAGGAACTGGAGTCCCCAAGTTCCTGCTTAGTGGATGCTGTGTCAATGAATGGGTTCCAATAAAACTTTATTTGTGTTTATAATTGTGTTCCAATAAAACTTTATTTATAAAAAAATAGGTAGCAGGCTAGCTGAAGTACCTAGGTTATAGCTTGCCAACTCCCAGCCCAGAGCAAAATGCCCCTTCCCGGTCACCTCACTGGACAACGTTAGAGACAAGATATTAGTTTTTATTTGTTAAGCTTCTGAGACCTGGGGATTGTTGGTTATAGCAGTTAGCTTTGGCTTTTAGAAGAAGAGAGAAGAAAAGGCTATGAAATCTTTTCATGTTCTTCTGAAACGAGAGAATTCATAGGATATAAGGTGTGAAATAACAACCACTGGCTTCAAACAATCCCTTAAAAATGAATAAATGGGAATTTATAGGGAGAAAACACCCAAACTCTTAGAAAATTCTGGGGAGACGCAACTCAAGAATACAACAAGGATTATTTCGTTGCGTAGAAGTGGAGTGAGCTGGCTGCTAGGGGCCTTGCTTGTGACGCGGCCTGATAATTGGGGTTTAGACACATCCATTTACTGATGGCAAATTCTGAGGTCTGCATTCCAGAATTCAAAAGAAAGAAGGAAAAAAAGAAGCCCTGGATGTGTGCCAGGTGGAGGGGAACTGAAGAAGTCTGTCAGCAAGCCCTCAGGTGACAATATCATAATTTAACATTTTTTCTAACAACGGGGGAGTAATTAAAGCCATAGCTTTCCCTTTCTCCATTTCCATTTCGGCCTGGCAAATTTCAGAGTGCTCATGAGGTGTTCTGTATGTGTGCACGGTGTATGTCTGTGTGGTGGGTGTGCAGGTGCATGTGTGGTGTGTACATATGTGCATGTGTGAAGGATGTGTGTGTATGTGTGTATGTCCATGCCTGTGTGTGTGGCACGTGAGATGTATGTGTACGCACATGTGGCGTATGCGTGTATATATGTGTGTGACCGTGTATGTGTGTACATGTGTGTGGTATGTGTGTGCACACTCACTCAGAGTCATCAGGGGCAGAGCCCCATGAATGGAGCTGTCTCTGCAGCTGTGACAGAGGAGATTTATATACTTGAGAGCCCCAGCAAATGGGAGCCACATTTTTGCCTCTGTAGCAACTTGCAGGTTGCTCAGGTGTTTTAACAGGCTTGTCAGCTGTGAGACAAGTTGGTCGAGCTCCCAAAGCATCCACAGCGGGGGTCCTTGTGGGCCGATTTGATGGCCTTCCTGCTTTATTTTGATTTGAAAGGCGAGAAGACAAAGTATCATTCTTGCTGGCTATCCAACTGCCTTCCCTAACAGAGACTTCCCTTACTGCTTAAGTGACAGGAAGATTTTGAGTCTCCCCAAAAGCCCAGTGACTAACATTCCAATACAAAGCCAATGACAGTCAGCCTGAAATGGCTTACTTTTTCTCTAAGGCCCTCTCAGTTTCTCTTGAAGATCTATAATCCATGCACTGGGTCATTTATAGTGTGTACATAAAATAATTTCAGAATTGGTCTGGAAAATATGTATGAGAGAGGTTAAGAGCAAAGGCCAGTTTCTAGGATACTTGGGCCACAGTCCAGATCGATAGCTGTGTGAACTCTGACAAGTCACTTTCTGTCTCTGAGTTTTGGTTTCCTCCTGTAGATGTAGATATTGAGGGTCGAGTCAGACTTATGTTTTCCAAAATCTATCCTAAAAGGATGTTAATAGTTATGCGGATGAGAGTTTCGATGGTTCATTTAATCAGGAATCGTGTTTAAGAGCTAAAAAGGAGATCTACTATAACAGTAGCTTAAACAGGATGAAATGAAAGAAGTCCAGAGGTAAGTAACCTTGGCCTGGTTTCATAAGGGGTCCAGATTCTTCTCCCTTTCTTCTCCACCACCCTTAGCAATGGCTTCCATCTTCAAAGTCATTTCGTAGTTCAAGATGATTGCTAGGGCTCCAGCCATTACATCTGCATTCCATGTAACAGGAATGAGGAAATATAAAGCCTGGTGAACAGAAGGTGCTTCTCCTGGATAAGTCAACTTTCTCTAAATTCTTTTCCCGAAGTCCTTTATGACACATTGTCTTTTATCTCATGGGTCAGAATGTGGTCACATGACCATACCCAGCTGCAAGAAATACAGCGGAATGTAGTCCTTTAGTCTGGGATAGTGCTAATGTGAATAAAATCAGAGTTCTATCACCGAGGAAGTTGAAGAGAACGTATATTCGATGGCACGATGGCCGAGGAAGCGTGCAATATATTAGATCTCAGTTGAGTAGGATTTCATTTCTGTACATTTCAGAGATTTTTATATGCAAATGTACATTGTGACACTTCCTGTATGAGATACGTCCCATAATTATTTGATTATAGACTCTTTTCATTTCAGAACATCACATGCAATGGTGAGTCTAAGGAATAACTTTGAGGAAACTGCTTGTGATGATCTCAGGTGTCCTTAGTTACTGACAAGGAGTGAGACAATCCAGATTACGAGTCCCCCTCTTACTCGCCAGACCCCTTGGGGGTGTCCCGATTCCCATTAACCTTTCCCTCTCACCAGCCTTCTGGGCACTCCCGATAATCTGGGGCATGATCCCGGAGCCCTCTGTGGGCATCGCCCTCCCTGCGCTGCAGGGGACACGTGAAGATCTTTCTCCATTGTCATGTTTGGCCATGCACTGGTGGGTTTTTATTGAGATGAGATCATGGGGGCATTAGGCAGCAAAGTCTTGATTTGATTCACATCAAGTGAGGATGTAATTGGAAGCAATCAGAATGAAGTGTCCCATTTTAGGAAAAGCCCTTTATGCAGCAAAGCTTAGTGACAGTGCAGTCATGATTTAAAGGGCCCGTTGTTAATTAAAAAAAAAAAAAAAAGCTAAAGAAGATAGGAAAATGACTCTGCCATGCGTGTTCCCTTCATATAAGGCGCTGTGTTCATTCTATAACAGCATAATGATACGTGATGATACCCGCAAACAATTCTCAGTTTCAAAACTTTCAAGGGCATCACTGCTCCATTCATAAAAAGTTTTCGAGTCCCTAATATTTGAAGCCCTTTGTCTTCATCTTTCAGGAGATAAAAATGTTAACTTAGAAAAGATTTCCAGAGGTCTTCGCAGAGTCGCAGATGGCTGATGGGGACACCAGGTGTGAATAAGTAAGTTCTAGACTGGGACATGCATATAATTGAGCTTCGCCTCCTCTATTTAGTAGACTTTCAGAAAGTTATTTTACTTGCCTGTGCCTCAGTTTCCTAATCTGTAAAATGAAATAGAGAAGAATTTCCATCTCACAGTATAGTTTTCATTATTTTCATGGAAATACAGCAACAGGGGCACACAAAGTAGAGAAGGACATTTCTATCTTGGGTTGAATGACAAGGGTTGAATGAAGAATAGCTTTATATAATAGCAACTTTAGACTGAGTTGCAGAAGAAAGAATGTTCTAGGAGATAACGATATCTCAATGGTCATCTAGACCAGCCTGTCACACGACACATCACCTCGTTTGTGGTCCATGGTGGTTTTCAGATTGGCTGTACGCCGCCAGTTCCAGCCAATTCCAACCAGCAGACATATTTCTTTGGACAGCGCCATCTACAAATTTGAATTTGAATAATTCTCTCCCACTCGACAACTGTCCTCCCCAGTTGCTATAGGATTTCCGCCTGGCATATTTATGTGTTTACATGCTTGACGCTCTTATAGGGAAACGTGTTGCTAAGAGGAAAGACAGTGGCCAAACCCTGTGGGAAGAGGGAGGCCTTGGCCAAAGGAGTCATGATGAGGTCAGAAGGAAGGAGGACAAGACAGACCACGAGCACGTGAGTGGACAAGAGCAAAACGTATGGACTGAGAGTGTGCTAACTCCACGGAACCAGTCAAAGTTGATCACAACTGATCTTAACCACAGGATGACCTTGGACAAGTGACCACCACCTCCTCCTGCAGTCCCCAATTTCCTCATTACAAAAGGAAGGTGTGGGTTAATGGCGTCAAGATGATCATGTCCAGATTTCTGATTCCAATTACCCAGTTCTCTAGAGACCTCATAGAAGGACTTTGTCAGAAGGAAGAGAATTTCTCCATCCACAGAACCACATGTGTTATCCAGAAGCTCCTGGGGGTCTGGAATTTCTTGTAAGAAGTCCCACTATCCAAAGGATAATTCTCAGCACCGCGGTTTCTTTTAATAAGCAGTTATGTCATCTTTGCCACCCACAACTTCAACACAGATGGGCTGTTTATAAGAATGAAGTCTCTGGATGTCAAGGTCACCCGGACTAATGCAGCATATTCACATGAGGTCCTGCCTCCCTGTCTCTCGGCCCACTTCCTTCTGCTCACAGAACTCAGCAGCCGGGAACGTTGTGCTTTCAATTTTTCTTTTTATTTAATTTTTTTCAATTACAGTTGACATACAATATTACATTAGTTTCAGGTGTACAGCATAGTGGTTACACATTTACATAACTTATGAAGTGATCTCCCCAATAAGTCTACTACCCATCTGACACCGTACATCGTTATTGTAATATTATTGAGCGTAGTCCTTATGCTGTAGTTCACATCCCCGTGACTGTTTCATAGCTACCAATTTGTACTTCTTAATCCCTCCCCCTGTCACTCAGCGCCTCAAGTCCCTCCCATCTGGCAACCATCAGTTGATTCTCTGTATCTACGAGTTCGTTTCTGTTTTGTTTATTTATTTTATTTTTTAGATTCCACATATAAGTGAGATCATATTTGTCTTTCTCTGTCTGACTTATTTCACTCAGCATAATGCCCTCTAGGTCCATCCATGTTATCACACATGGCAAGATTTCATTCTTTTTTATGGCTAATATTCATTATACATATGTATCACTCCCGTCAGAATGGTTATTATTGACATACCAACAAACACATGTTGGCATCGATGTGGAGAAAAGGCAATCCAAGCACTGTTGGTGGGATTGTAAATTGGTGCAGGCATCATGGAAAACAGTACAGAGAGGTTCCTCAGAAAATTCGAAAGAGAAGTACCGTACGACTCCGCAATTCCATTTCTGGGGATTTATCCAAAGGAAGCAAAAATACTGATTCAAAAAGATATACTCACTCCATGTTTATTGCAGCATTATTTATAACAGCCAGGATATGGAAGCAACCTAAGTGTCCATCGACAGACGAATAGATAAAATAGATGCCTCCAGTGTTTTAAAGATGGCTCCACACGTCTCAACTTCATTCCTGCGTTCACTGAAATAAGTTTAGTAATGTTTCACGACGCCCTTGTTCACAAACATACAAAAGCAAAATTTAAAGTAGAACTTTTGTGATGAATAT
>NW_006494609.1:19794299-19803530 GCF_000325575.1 Pteropus alecto
TTTAAATTTTTTCTTGAAAATATTAAACCAGTCTGTCCTAAGTTCGGTGCCTTATTTTTTTCCATTTATACAATGGGAATATTAATCAGTAACACTTTTCCATGAAGCCTGGGAACGATTGAAAACAGGAGGCAACCAGGATATACATGGGCCATAAAGTCCCCACTTAGCACAGGCGCAGAAGACATAAAGTTGCACGTTGAGAAGCGTTCTGTTCGAGGTGGCCTATCCGAACGTCGTCAGTGCTGTGTCTTCGTGTGGGGGAGCCACCATGGCGACTGAGGATTGTTCCCCAGCATTGGCTAGACTCCTAGCAACATACTCAACTGCCATGCACTTTAGATGGTCTGGATTAAAGTCTAAATCTGTAATTTGAGGATTATCCTATGTTTTATGGGATTTCTGTGTGGATTAAACAAAACAGCAGTTGTCTGTCATATCGTAAAGACCAAACGACTGTGCTGTCTTTCTTGCTTCTCTCTTTTATTCTCAGGATGATTTCATTCATTCAAGTCTTCTTCCAACATGTAGTTAGTTTATTTGCTTGGGGCCTGGAAAACCTAATACAAGTAGATGAACAGAATTTTTTAATTAACAAATCTATATTGAACATCTATTAAGTTTATAAAACTGTGCTATGTACCATGGGAAATATAGAGTTGGTGCCTTAAATTTAAAGGAGCTTAGTTGGAATGAGAAAGCAGAGACACATGCATAATTGAATGACTGTAAAAAAGTCTGAAATGGGATATTTAGAAGGGTGTTTAACATCATTTGAGATTCAAGGATCAGTGCTGGAGTGACTGGCATGTTCCTGAGTTCCTTCAGGTAGGCACATGTACTCCTTCACATCTGTGTCCCCTCTGCCACACAGTCTGTGACACACAGTGGGATATCAGTGAATGTGTCTTACGTCGATGGAGGAATGGATGGATGAAGAAGTGAATGAATAGCGCTCTACTATTTCATTACCATGATGAGCATTAAGCTAATGGATCCTGTGGTCAGTCATATGAACGAGGCCAAGTGGGCATAGTTGTCTCCAAGTCGTCTGAGGCCTCAGGTGGAATATGCGAGTGAGGAGTAGCTCAATGGCTGGAACCATCTTCAGCCTTATTCATTCACATGTCTCATGCTTGATATTGGCTGTGGGCTGCCAGTGACGAGGACACCTTCATGCTGTCTCTTTGGGTTTCCTGAGCTTCCTCATGACATGTAGGCTCTGAGAGTGACATCTCAAGGAACAGAGACAGATAAGGACTGTATTCCCTTTACCTACATGGTGTCGGAGGTCGTACGGGATTACCCCACGCTCTGGTACTCAAGGCAGCAGTCACAGTCTGCCCAGATCCAGGGGCAGGGGCACAGGCTTAACCACTTGATGGGAAGTGGCAAGATTTTGAAAAAGCGTGTGGAGCTACTAGAAATACTGTGTCTATTTTTGGAAAGCCCTAAATATAACAAACATTGATAGATAAATTAATAAATGAATCGATTTTTCTGAGTTCTGACTCACTCGAGTTTGTGCAAAAGGGAGGTGATTGGAATGGATTTTGGGGGGAGAGTTGGGGCACGAGGCCTGGGGAATGGAACTGAATCAGGATGATGAAGACAGTAGGATTTTGAAAGTCAGGAGTGAAGGGCCTTTGGGGGACTTATGCTGTAAAGGAAAGATTCAGGGGAGCATAAGGCCAAACAAGTTGAATCAGTTAACTGAAGACTTGGAAACATTTAAGAAAAATATGGAGGGAGACGAGGCAGGAGGCAGCCTCACAACGTATGGTCCTGGACTTGGAAACTGCACGCGAAGCTTTCCTTGTCATGTACCATCTTCATGGCTTGGAGATGGTGGAGGGACACAGAAGCCATGTTTCTGGTCAACGTGTAGTGAATCAGCAAAATGCATTTGAGAGAGGACGAGAGAGAAGAAACGAGCATAGAAGATTGATTTTTATGACTAGGAGATGAGGGAGAACCCACAAAAACAACAATTACGCAACTGCTTTCATTTAAAGTGACACGAAATCTTTTGTTTCCTGAAAGAAGCAGACAAGGAAAAGAACGAGTATTTCTATTATTTTTTTTCAAACATTGGAAGCCAACACAGAAACGAAAAGTGGTCTCTGAGGAGAGAGATGGAAGGTCACTGCGCTTACCCAACTCTGTCCCCCGAGCTCGGAAAGCAGGCCGACATGCAAAGGACTTTTATTTTTCCCTCCGATGCTAATTGAATGTGCAGATAGAGGTACCAAAGTGGCTACATTAAAATGAAATATGTCCCTCCAGTACCAGCTTCCATCTACAGGTTCGCCCGCTGCTCTCCGCCCAGGCAGAATGGCAACTTTTTCGGCCAACAAAGACCATCTTCGATTATTATTTCTCTTTGTCTTTTTTTATATCACCTAACAGAAA
Organism: Pteropus alecto; assembly: GCF_000325575.1. Lineage (NCBI taxonomy): Eukaryota > Metazoa > Chordata > Mammalia > Chiroptera > Pteropodidae > Pteropus > Pteropus alecto. Next base: position 19,796,712 of record NW_006494609.1, read on the forward strand.
CATTCCAGGAGCTTCTGGCTGGAAAATTAGCCATCGGAACTCTGACTCTCCCTCTCTCTCGCTTTCTTTCTTTCCATGTCTCTCTCTTCTCATCATATTGGTGAGAAAATTCAGCATTGAATCTCTATCAAGCTCTTGGCTCTGCACAGCCTGGTTAACACATGGAAGGGGCTAAGATTAAACCTTAATTTAACTCTGTCTCTCACCCAAACGTCACCAGACTCCTGGCCCAGTTTACTTTCAATCATTTTCTAAAAAGTCTGGAGGAGTATGCTCCACACTGCCTGTGCCTCCAATGCGACCTTCTTTGCCTGGTCAAATGCCTTGTGGTGAAATCCAAGATGGCATTAGGAAGGAGAAAGAGAGTGCGAAGAAATGAATATTTATTGAGTTCTTGGCATATCTCAGGCACTCTAAATGCATAATCTTGTTTGAGAGAACAGCCCTAAGAATAAATATGTTTCTCTAATTTTCTCAAAGAGAGAAACTGAGACTTATGAGGTGAGAGGGGAGGGGCGGTATTCTTTTTTAAGTCCACTCCATGAGGAAGTGATAAAGTCGTGATTTCTTGCACTAATTGCTAACGTATGTAGGATTGTACCCGAGTCCAGATCAGCCACTAGTGTGCCTACTGACCAACGCAAACCCAGTGATGAGAAGTCCTCACACTGACCTTCCAGTAAGAGTTTTTCCCCCCATATTCAGACAGGTTACTGACACTCAAAGAGGTTTAATAACTTTATCGTCCTTCACACACTTAGTAAGTGGATGAGTTGAGATCGGAACTTGGTTCTGTTCAAATTAGAATTATAATTTTGAATATCCGCACCACAACCGACCCACCTAAAACCAAATCATATCCTCTCCATTTCACTTTAAGCCTCTTGGAGTAGCTGATATTTTCCATTCAAAATCAAAATAAAGAAAATAGGAGGGCTGAAATATCTTCCAAAGGCATCCTGATAAAATGGAAAGAGTCAGTTGTGGGGTTTTGCTTGTTTGTTTTCACATCCAATAGAATGTGGCAATTAGAAATGGGACAGAAGCCCATCCCGGACCTGCCTCTGGGGTAAGAGATCCAGTCTTTGGACATGGTACCCAAAGGGATGAGGCACCAGGTAGCAGGTCAAACAAGATGCTGCTATCCAGGATTGATGTACTTCAGAAAATCAGAGGCGTATAATTCACGGATGGTGCATATGACATTCAGAAACCCAGGAGAGAGCCAAAAATTCAATGTTAGGCAAGTCCAAGTTATATGCAGAGATCTGTTTATCACAATGTTATTCATTCAGATAAGCCAAATTTATATATAAATATCTATACAAACACACACACACACATATAGAGATTTATATAGAGAGATATAAACATCTCTCTATATAAAAATGAAGAATCTTCCATATAAGAATCGTTGAATACATATGTATACGACTCACGAAACACTCTTATGCAGACATCATAAATTGTTAGAAAAAAAAAAAACTATGAAGAAGGTAAAAGCTTTTGAGTCCTATTACTCTCCTCCCCAAGAAACAAGAGAGTATGGAATTGTTCTCTCTCTGAATAAATTCACCCGTGTAAAATAAGTAGAATGGAGCTGGAAGAAATCATTTCGAAATATTCATAGCACATGATTGTAGACTTTACATTTGAGAGGTTTTTTTTTTCTTTAAAAATTTTTTTCATAAAATATCTATTTTTAAACATAATAATATATTCCAAGATGAGAGACCTGAGTGGGCCAGGAGCCTGACTGTCAATGAGGGTCCAGCATCTCGGCCAGGCATGAAAGTCAGTCAAGAAGCAGGAAGGACAGGAACTAACAGGTGTTGATGCCCACTCTGTTCCAGACCTAAGACCCATGTTATCTCACTTAATCTTCTCGATGGCCTTGCTAAGTACCTATGATTATCCCCACTTTATAGATGTGAACTTGAAAGTTCACAAAGTGTAAATAACATCTCCAGACTCAATCAGCCCAAACGATTACACTGGGTAACATTTATTGAACAGTCATGGTTCACAATGAATGCTGAGAACTTTCCACAGGTACCAGGCTCATCCTTGCTCCAAAGCTAAGCGACAGGTACGGTAATTTCCTCAACACTACACACAGAAGACATGAAGCACACGTAACTCCAAGTCCCACAAGTGATAAAGCAAAGTTGGCTTTGGGCGGTTGACTCCAGAGTGTGCCTTAGACTATTTCAGGACACAGCCAGCCAGGTCTACACCTGGCAAGATCAGGGGCAAACGCAGAGCTGCCTGTCTCAGAAGACTGTGTTCTCTGTGGTGGCATTCAGCTTCTCCAGCTACACACACACAGAAATGAGACAACTAGCGAACCAATGAACAAGACTGTTTTTCAGTCCAGCCCCATCACTCAAGTATTGCACAACCCCAGGTGGCTCTGTTTGGGGTTTGACTTCACTTCCTGTACAACGGGGAAGGGGTGTGGTTTGAAAGTCTTGCAAGCCCCTTCCTTTCACGTCTCTCCTTAGGAAACCATGTCTGCTCTGGAGTCTGCACTGGCTCGCATCGCTCGCATGTCTTAGCGCCCTTTTAAAAAACACATATATATTTAATATTCTAAATGTTTTTACTTTGAAATAATTTTGGAATCACAAGAAATGCAAAACTAATATAGAGAGCTCCTGTTTACCTGTCACACAGGTTCCCCCAATGATTACAAGGAAATTGGCACTGGGGCTATTCACGAAACCACAGAGGTTGTTCAGATTTCACCGGTTTACCTTCACTCACCTGGTCAGCATCCTTTGAAGTCACGCCACACCCCTCACAATGAGGAGTCTACTAAGCTGTTCTTCCTCCTCTCCCATTGACAACCCCCTCCTCACATTTTATGCTCCAGTGACCTTGATCTCCATATGGGTCCCAGCCCACCATACTGTCCACAGGCTTCGGATCCCAACTAGCCTTTCTTTATGTCTAACATTATTATGTCTAACATTATGTCCCACCAATGTCCTGGATCGAAAGCTGCCTCCGTGGTTCATGCAGCCACCCCACGCCCCCCACAGCCGCTTCCCATCACCTCCTTGTAATTGCTTGTCCAAGGTCAGCTCCCTTTGGGAATGTGCCCCTGTTGGGGGGTGGGGATTTGTTGTTTCCTCCCAAGAATTTCTGTGCCTAATTCCACACCTGAGACCTACTGGAAGCATAAACTTGTTGGCATGAGGAATGAACAAATACAAACTAGATCTTAAGAGCTATTCTCTTCGTATCTTAAAGTATCTCTTAAAAGAGAACCTCCTTCACCTTAAAAAGCTTTCCACTGAAGGATAATGAATTTGGAAATGATAATGAACTCCCTACATGTAAGAAACAGCACAAAAAAAGAAGGAAGCCTATATATACTCAACCGTCACCACGCTGAAGGCTCTGCAGGGCCATGTTACCATGTAAGAGAAAAGCAAAACCATTGTGCATATAATTGAATTTAAATAGTGAAAATAATATTGTTCTCACTGTGAGTTAGAGATACTATTTTAAAATTATTTCTAATATAAATACATTGTCTCAGCCCTCAATCTTTTCTTTTTTTGCTCTCTCTCTCAGGCACAAATTACTGTTAAGTTGGGCTGAATAATGAATGAAAGCAGTCAGTATCATTAGTGACAAAGTGTGATATTGAGCTGATGAGACCACTTGTTTGCAAAATGTTTGTTTCTCTCTCTCTCTTTTTTTTGCCCCCCCCAAACATTCCTCTGCAAGGATCACTGGAAAAATTATTTATATTCAACTGAGTATCTAACTGAAAGATTATGAACTCGTGGAAACATAGAGTAGCAGGTCTGAAATCCTAAGGAAAAAATATATAAATAAAATGACCTCTGGATAATCACCGACTGCTGTCTATGGCAGTCTCTCAATCTGAAGAATTCTGTTGTTGAGCTTAGGTGAGTCTCGCACAGATAAACTCTCAGCTTATTACAGTCCTTCGCGGCATTTGGGAAGGGCTAGCGTGAGCAGGAGTTAATTTCGCCCTTTCACAGCTGCTCAAGTGTGGCGTGCCCTGACACCCATTTTTTGTCACATACATGTTCGCTGAGATGTGAGGTTCATGTATATGAACGTGGTCTTAGACGGGACCATCTGTTTTGCCAAGTGGAGGTGATCTTGAGGCAGTAGGTAGAGTGGGATGGGTCCAGGGTCTGAAGAATAGGGTTTAATTGAGGGCCGGGACACTCCAGACGCCCTAGGCTTGAGTCCCACCTCTAGTACTTTCTAGCATTATTTCACTTCCTAGCAAGTGCAGTCTCAGATTTTCACAAATAATAAAATTAAGATTCATAATGGTTATATAACCTCTAATATAAGCTTCAGAACAGTGTACTCTGAAGCTATGTATAGAGGGAATGAAGGCTCGAGGTAGGAAGACCATGGGTTTGTAAAACCAAAGATCATAAGGAGAACTTTTAAGCATCTCCTGTAACAATGATAATCAAAATTCTAATTAACTAGATAATGTATATTGAACATCCTTTATATCATACACTGAGCTAAATGCTTTAGGTGCACTGACCCCAGTAAAAACATTACAGCTACTCAATAAAGATGATACTATGTATCTTCCCAATTTGAGGATGAGAAAACAGAGTCTCTGAGATTTTAAGTATCTTGTCCGAGTTTAGAATGAGATCTAGAAACCGACAGATCTTGGACGTAGACCTAGGCCAGTCTGTCTCACATCTATTTCGTTGGAGCACACCCGTCACTTGTCCTTTTTACGAGTCGCTACATAATCAAATATTTCCAGGAAACATTTCTCTGACCTAATAAGTATATATTTCCTACCATTACTTGGTTGTTGTTGAAATAATAAATAAATGCATCTCAACATCTTTCTCTTTTTGCCTTTGCTGCGTCAAAGCTCCGGGCTAAATTCACTGCTCAATCACAATAATTTTATCAGCCCTCAAAATAAATGTGTTCTTCTGTCCTTCTAAATGGATTTTAAATTTCTGGTTCCATTTTCACTGTCTTCAAGTATATTTTATTGTAAGCCCTTCCAGATCATTTTTTGAAGAGAGCCGTGCAATTAGAAAGAACTTTCGAATCAATTTACCTTATCTTTTTGTAAAGTAAAATCACTTGTCCAGTGATTATACCATTTCATCATGTTGCCTTTTGCATGTGGAGAATATATATTATTTTTAAATAATTAAATTTTCGGAAAGGTAGTCACAATAAAAAGCAGACAGCTCCCTGAGTGACCGCAATGAACAGAGTCATATCCATCCTACATGAAAAGTGAAAGTTTGCTGTGATTGGCCATTGAGATTTGGGGCTTGCTTCTTGTTCCAGAGTAACTTAGCCTCTTCTGACAGGTACAGCCTCCCACTGTGTCCAACTTCCCTGATCTTGGCTGTTGCCATTTATTGCCCTTCATGCCCTTGCCCATTCTCTATTCATCAGACCCCACCAGTACCCCCACTTACCAGAAAACCTCATGGATTAGTCAGGGTTCTTGAGAGAAGCAGAACCAATAGGATGTATATATAGAAAGAAAAAAATCATTTTAAGGAACTGACTCAGGTGATTTTGGAAGTTGTTGGGTTCAAAAATCTTTAGGGTAGACCAGAAAGCTAGAGATTCAGAAAAGAACAATATTTTGAGTTCTAAGATAGCCTATTGGCAGAATTCTCCCTTATTTCAGGAAGTTCAGTCTCTGTCTCTTATGGCCTTCAGCTGCTTGCATGAGGCCCACCCACATTATGGAGGAGAACCCACTTTCCTCAAAGTCTACTGATTTAAAAACTAATCCTGGCTAAAAACTCTCTTCACAAAAATATTTAGAATCATGGTTGATCGAATATCTGGGAACCGTGGCCCAGCAGGGTTGACGCATAAAATTAGCCGTCATTCATGGTTCTATTTGCCTGCCCACTTCCTCCGCATCTGCTCCGAAGGAGCCGACCGTGGCTGGAGAATGTCACCAAATGGGGCTGAGTAGACGAGTCTCAGTAAGTGACCACACATCTGAGACAGGCGTTTGGTCCAACCAGGTAATCCTTCTACGCTTTCCGAGTCCATCTCTTTTCCCAGCTCTAGAAATGATGGCTTTGTGGCTTCTTTTCTCAAATATCCACCTCCATCCCCACCATACCCTCTTTCGGTGATCTCACCTGACACTTCAAAGAAGGTGTACGCAATCAGATACAAGCTCTCGACTTTAATTCCCTCGGGGACACGGGCCTGCCTGTGTCTGTCTCCACAATGCCTGGCTTTCCCCCATTTGACGGAAGAAGCCCCCATCTCGTCCTTAGACGAAGTCTTTATCTCGTGCTTCCTGTCCTGTGCCTCCTGCTTTCTCAAGGACTAAGTTCCCCCAGTTTCTCTCATTCTATTCAGCACCATCAAGTTCTTCCACTTGACCAGATCGTTCTCATCAGCCTACACATTTGCCATAACAGATCCACCTAAAATACAATCTCCCAGGCCCCCATGTTCCCTCCGAGTACTGTGCCCTTTTTCTATAGGTAGTCATAGAAACCTCCCACCCCACCCCCAGGAATTTCCCATAGTGAGACTGCAGTTGTCCCTCCTCCCTCCTTCATTTGTCACCTCCTCAGCAGAGCCCACGGAGACCACGCTAGAGAACTACCTCCTTCCTAATACTGTTATTCAGTTTCCTCTCTATATGTTATTATTATCTACATCCTTGCCTATTTGCATATTTATATCTATCTCAGCCCTCTAGAATCTAAGTGAATTGAGGACAAGCCCTCAGGCTCAAAGCACAGCCCCCGCTTGCCGGCAGCCATTAGAATATTGCATGGGTTAATGGCCACT
>NW_006494609.1:19803610-19812577 GCF_000325575.1 Pteropus alecto
TGGGTTAATAGCCACGCTTTCCATGTGAATGGCGACCAGTTTGAATTCTTTCCTAGAAGGGAAATGGGGCTTTGTATAAAGGAGCATCGGAGTCTGCAGAAATGCAGCTCTGGCTGAAAACAACACTTAGCAATTTACATGACAAAGCAGGGCACTTCTTTCTGAGTCTAACACACCTGCATCCTCAGGTTTCCTGCAATACGGGGGATGGTATTTGCTTAATATTCTTCCACAGGTAGGGGGGGAATTGCTTCTGTGAACAGCCTCCACCAAAGGCCAGCTCTCATCTCCAGCTCTCAGGGAGGAGGTTGCCTGTAGCTTCGAAAAAGAGAGAACGTTTTTTGCTCTGTCTCTGTGTTGTTATTGCTGTTGGTTTGGGTTTTGTTTTCAGTTACCCTTTCCCATTAAAGTTACCAAAAAAAAAAAAAAAATTACATCCTGGTTCCAGGCATAGCACCCTACAGCTAAATATTCCACATGTTTATGTGGTTTCCTTGGGATAATTTTCCAGATGCAGGTCTGCGGGGTCCAAGGATATGCACGTTTTTAAAGGTTTTGAAACGGAATGCCAAATTGCCCTCCAGAAAAGAAAAACACTTTATCCTCCCCCAAGCCTGGGCTGAGGGGCCTAGCGCCCCATGGCCTTGCCTGTGCTGTATATTCTTCCCAGCCTATGCAGTCTGAACTGGGGTGTCTGTTCCTCTGCAGGGGAGGGGCGGAGTTGGCAGGCGCTGTCTCCTCCGTTTCCACACATGCGAAAACCCTTCCTGACACCCCGATCAGCCACCCACTTGAACTGGGCAGGAGGCAATCCAGATCACCTCTCTCCCTGCTTGCTAGGGCTCCAAGTACCTTGGAAAAACAGCTCAGTCCCCGCTCTTGAAATAAACTGCATCGAGAGGAACGCGCCACACCCCGGCGTCCCCGATCCGCCCCCCTCCCCACTTCTAATACCATATCCTCCCTGCAGCCCCCACAATAACGGACACATTTTCAGCTTTCTCAGGTCAGGCAACTTATCAAAGAGAAGTGGAGGGGCTCACGCAGAGCCGCAAGTGAATGTCAGCGGTTTACTGCAAAGTACGCCATGCAAGGACTTGTGTTCCATTTTCATGGATTACGGCCTTCGCCAGGCCCTGGAAAATGAAGCCACCGTCCAATACACGCAGGAAACTTTGTAAGGCACACGGGTTTCCCTCTTTTATTTCCCTCCCCGTTTGATTATTATCTTGAGGAAGATGATGGAATATACAGTGCATCGTAGCAAGAATGTATAAAGCTAAGGAAGTCTGCAACATGGCCATTAGCTGTAGGATGAAGAGGTGATGGAGGCACATGCATCTAATTGATGTTACCTTGTCCCCACCAGGTGGTTAATCTCTACACCGGTCCTGTGAGCACGTTATTCATAATAATAGTAACAGCATCCACCGATGGAACACAGTGAATGCCAGACACTCATCAGGGGCTTGTATCAGCATTACTGGGTATAATCCTCACAGCATTATTAAATCTTAGCATCTGCATCTTACAGATGAAGAAACTGAGACTCAAAAGAGATGACCACAGGATGGAAGTCCTCCCTATTGGCTCAAGGATCAGGAGCCTGAGCTCCCGCAGGGCAGTTGGTGAGAAATGCAGAATCTCAAGCTCCACCTCAGACCAGAATCAGAATCTGCATTTTAACAGGATCTCTGGGTGATTCATGAGCACGATAATTTGCAAAACAATATTCTGGATCACACAGCTCATCAGGAGAGTACCTTTTTGAAGGGGACGCCCCAAACCAGGCTTTCTTTCTGTTATATAGGGCTGTTTTTAATATAGTAGAAAAATAGAGAAAGAAATTCTCTAGCTTCTAGAAGGTACCTATTATTTTATAACTACACAACCATTATCTTGCTGGCTTGTGTGTATGTGTGTGTGTGTGTGTGTGTGTGTGTGTGAATTGTTTATTTTCTATCAACGTGAGTATATAGCTAGTCGTGTAGCAATATTTCAGCTGTCATGGGGTACAAAAATAAAGGTGTTTTCATGAGTAGAGAAAGGCTGCCTGCCGCATGCTCATCTGTGACACTGAGGATTATTTACCTATCATTAAGATATGAATGCTTTATCTGGTACTATTTTGCCCGTAGCAGCAATCACATTAAACTCGCAGACTATTATGCTGTCCATCCATTGAGCTGCGTTCCAATCCTATGTAATATCTTATAAATGATGAAAAATAAATCCAAGGCAGTTTGTCAAGCAACCTCTCCCATCCTAACACCTCCTCCCACCACCCCTTCCCCCGCCCCACCGTCCTTATGTGATTTCAAGGGAAGGAACTGAATCCAGAAAGCTCTGGACCACTTGGATTCTCTTTAATGTCTGTGCCCGGCTCAGTGTGAATTTTGTAGCCCAACGTTATAGCAAACATTTGGAAAATGTTTATTGTTTATAAAACGTAATTTTCTCTGTAATGGTGCACTCACACACATACCCTGAGAGGCACGCGGGACAACAAGGTTTGTTGGCATCTCCTCATGAAATTGGTTCTCCAACTTACCACTCCTTTCTCTTCTGCATGGCCTTATTCCAGTGTTGCAAGGTCTAATAGACACAGTTCCACTATGAATTCCGCCTTGTCTTTTGTCTGCCTGTTTTATTTATTTTCGACTTTTAACGCATTAGCGTTCACTTACAGAAACACGAGAAAGCAATCTCTCTTCTTTAATAATGAATACACTCAGCAAGAAAACATGGGTGCCTCATTCTCCATAGACTCCGATAACTAAAAAAAGGCAGGAAATGAGTCCCTTTTTTATTGAACACTTACTAGATGCATGCACACAGATGCACATGACACACGTGTATATAGACACACGGAAAGTTGTGCCCACATCGACACAGACACACATACGTAAACACACAAACACACTGTAGATACACATCACGCACGCGCACGCACACACACACACACAATATTACTGATCGCACAAATGACATTCTGATGTTGCTGTTATAAAATTCACTTTGCCGTTAAGAAAACAGACGCTTATACCTACGAATAAAACGCTAGTTAAGATCTTCTAATATGAGTTTTTGTATTAATACCAATGTGTGTTATCCTGAGGATGTTGTTATTCTTCTCTCCATGTTGAGAGGGGCAAACCGTGTGTGCCTTTGTTTATTTACTTCTTTGGGCGAGTCTCACACCTTTGCCCGCTGGTTCTTTTCATCTCACCCTAAGACGTAACAAAATCGTGGACTCCTGAGTGTTTCTTCCCATTCTGAATCGGAATAGTCGCTTCGCGCTTTTCGAGATGCTCAAATTGAGAAAGTAAATAAATAAAAGGGAGAGGATTATATCTGGGGCATATCATTTTGAATTTGACTTATTGTAATTTTCTTCTTGCTGGTACAATTTCTTATTGATTACAAAATCATAGAGTGTTGTTGGCTACTGGAGAATTTTGAGCACGCAGGGACGACAAGCAGCTCTTGAACAGGCAAGCTCTACCAGAGAGCAGGTGGAGACGAGTGTTTACATGATGAACTCTTGGGATATAAAGCAACAGGGGTTTTATCCTACACTGGGGGAAAAAAAATCAATGGGAGACTCCTAACAAGAGGATGGGTGAACCCGCGAGGCATCGCTACCCGCTTGGAGAAGGGGAATATCATTGGCGGACCAGAATTTGTAAGAATCTTAGCTGCTGCGATGTTGCAGATGGTGCTGTCCTAGAAAACGCTTAGCAGCTGGGGCTCCAAAGCCACCAAAGGCAGGTCACTGAATGCAGACTTGGTAAGTGAGGCACCTGAGCGGATCCTGTGAGCCAGTATGCGGTGTACACAGACGCCAGCACGCCAGCGGCTTGGGGGTCTCTGTTGCACTTGACTTGATAGCACCATCTTGGGTTAGTTTGAGAGTCCTCCAGGAAGCAGACCCTGGAACGAACTCTGAACCATATGAGATTGGCCAGCGGGGAATGTCGGAGAACGACAAAGGGGAGAAGCATTGGAGAAGGCATGTTCAGGCCGAGACACGGGCCGGCCACCTGTGAGAGGAGAGACAGCAGGAGGAGGAGGGTGGTTTGGAAAACCTCAGACGACACACAGTCAATCCTGAGAAAGTCCTGCCCAGTGTGATGGGGGCCCAAGCAGGACTGCCCTTAGTGACCCCTGGTCACTGGCTGGGGGCAGCATACAGGATGCTGGACCCCGAGGCGTGGCGACGGGAGCGTGCCAGCTAACTGCACCCCTCAGAAGGAGATTTGAGCAGTTCCTTTCTGGGGCGACCACGCTCTGGAACCAGCGGGCTGGAAGGAGACACAGCCTGGTGTGGGAGGCACAGAGCTGCCCTATTAGCATCCTGGGGTCATGTGGGACAAACACAGCTTTCGGGGACTTTTCAGTGGAATCACATTCTTTGGGGAAATCAACATTGTTAACAAGCATCCCAAAGTAATTCTTTTTCTGATCAAGGCAAAAAAAGATAACTCCTATTTTGGGTGTCAGAGCTTGCCATATACACTTGGAAGAAAATGTTACTTTAATCCCATAACTGTATTTCTCCATCTACAAAGAGGATATAATAACAAAACGATGATTTGGGGTTTAGATTTTATTCTAATCTTTTCTTTCTGATATGTGAAAATGCAGAATGCTGGCATGCTTGACACCAAGATGTTCATTTCATTGTAGGATGATTTATTATTGAAAAGAAAAAAGAAAAATTTGGGAATGATTTAATTGTCTAATAATAAGAAAAAAATATTAACTTATCCATGCTTTATTTATCAATATTGGTTGCCTTTCATGGTTTATTTATCAATATCCGTTGCCTTTCTTAAAAAGTACTGAAGACTGTGTTCCATCCCTGAGACTCTGAATAAACTGGTGTGGGGTAGAGCGTCCCCAGGCTTTGGAGTTTTGCAAAAGCCTCCCAGTCCCCCACCTCATTCACATTTCAATGAGTAATATCCCAAGGGTGATAGACTATTTTAAAGTCATAGTACTAATGTTATTGGGCATTAAAAATAACATACGAAATGCTTCTATTGAGCCTAAACAGCAAGAAATATCAACAAGGTCAAATATACCTGCCTAGGTAAAAGATTGGAAGAAAAGATAATATAAAGTAATCTGGTTCTGCGCTGTAAATTTACTGATTTATTTTCTTCTAATTTTTCCCAACTTTCCTAACTTATTCCACAAGTACATATAATCCCACTAGTGATTACAAAAGGTTAAAGTATGCGTAGAGTATATGATCATCTGAAGGCAGATTATTTCTATTCATATTGAAAATAGCAAGTGAGGGCCCCCCGTTCATCTGCCAACGTGGTTGGCAGTGGGTTCATCTGCCAACGTGGTTGCTTGTCATTCTACCACACTCCACGGGTCCTTCCGAACAGGGGCTGTGCCTGTTCCATCACATCTCCAGCCCCTAGTGCAGAGCTTGGCGTATAGGTGACGCTTAATAATTATTTGTTAAATGAATAAAAGAAGGCTTACCTGGCATTTAAATGACATTTAAATATATGCGTCACCCTTTCGTCACGGAGACATAGCAAACACTCCAGGTCTTATTTTCCAGGGGCGAGTGTTCGCGCTTTGGGTCCTCGCACAGTGAGGCTGCGCGTTCGCTCTACAGGTTTGAGCATGATTTTTGATGTGTCTATAAAGAGGTTTTCAAGTTCAATGGCAGCATCATCCCCTTCACGCTCCTCCTGTCTCTGACTACACTTTCCTCCGGGTGGCTCAGCCTGGTTTTTATGACCCTTCCACACATAATAAAGCATCTAAACAACTTTTTCACGTCATCTTCAATGAATTTGGAGAATGCAACAGTTTGCACTCCCCTTCGTGTGTAGTTTATGGCTCCGGCTTCCATTCCACGAGGCTGAGGTGAGTCGGGTGAGAAATATCTATCCTGCGACGCTGAGTGTGATGAACTGCTTCTTTCCAAGATCCACTCACCCCTCATAACTTACGAAGCCAGAGAGAGAGCATTCTAAGATGTCTTGTTTTTTTCTCCCTTAATTCCGCCCAATTTCCCAACTTCGCGATTTCCACCCATCCCTCCACCTCAACTCCCACGTGATTAAACTTCCAGTAAGAATACACATACCTTTCGTCATAGAGTGATCGTCTAATGTAGGTGCTTGCCGTGATTGACATCTGTTTGAAGGAAGGCTAGTGAATTAAAACGGGTAGAACCGAATATAGAATTAATGCAGGAAGAAAAGGCATCCTTACACGAGACCCGGGGCCTGGTTTCCGACGCTGACGATGGCACTTAAAATGTCGTGTGGTTGTTGGCAAATCTCAGAGCATCTCCAAGCTCAGAATTCTCATCTCCAGAATAAACAAAGGCAAGTTTATAGAATTTTTACCTTTAGTTTTTAAGTCATTCTTAGAACTATGAATGCCACATAGTTATCCATTCATTCATTTATTTAGCCCAGGTTTATTGGGTACTTGTCAGGCAGGGACCATCACAGACACCAGGAGAGTGTCACCCCCAGACCCAGGCACCTGTGGTTGCACATTGGGCCTTGTGTTTTACAGGGTCCTCCTGGGCCCTCCTCCAGCTCAGGCATCCCCTGCAGCAGAGAACTCCTTGGGGCCAAAGGGGCCAGCCTATCCAGAGCCCATGTCCCCGATCCAAGTCCCCAGAATTCCTTGCCTGAACTCCCAACCTACTTCTTGGCTATGCAGACCTCTTCCATGGCTGCATGTATGGGGAGCATGGTGCCACCAGTGGCAAGGGTCAGCTGTCTCCTATGGGCTGTGCGGTCCACAGACATGCTGGCTAAAGATAAATGCAAGAGACTTGATTTGGATAAAACGAAGTTGTTGGAGTGACTGCTTCATCACTAAATTTCCCTTTAGACACACAAACACACATAAACACACACATATACATAGAAGCGAACATGCACACATACACAAACATACACACACATGCATGCACACAAACACGTAGACAGGTACATAAAATGCACTCACACACACATACACACACACACAGACACTTCTCTTAGTAATGCATCCATTCCTGAGTAAAAGAGCCTGGCTGCCACGGCAAACACCACTGACCTGTAAAAAATAAAATTAAAAGAAAACACAAATTGTCACTCAGGTACACCCACAGTTGTTGGAATGCAGTGTAATCATGTTGTTTTCTAAATTTACAAAGTCTTTTCCTGTAAGCGATTGCACTGCCCACACCCTCCTTGTGAGGAATGGTTGATAGGCCCGTTTTGCACATGAACAGATCGAGGTTCAGGGAGGGTACCTATGTGGCCTGAGGTCACTGGACTGCTCAGTGGCAGAGCTGGGGCTTAAACTCACATCTTCTGAATCCAGGTCCCGTAGCTCACGACTGTGTCTGCTAGACTAGTTCTCAGGATTTACCTAACCTCTATATTAAATAAATAGATATGAGTGTGCATATAGGTATAGGTATGGATATGGTTCCAGATATAGATAAAACTGGCTTCTCGAGATACCAAGTAATTGGAAGAAAATATTAAAAAGCTGATTACGTGATGTTTTTCTCTCGAACACGTTGTGATGTAGCTGCATTCAGTTGGCTGTACACACAGATGGACCCATAGCATAGCGGTGTAGACAGGGAAAAACAGCTTTCTACAGGGTTCTTGCCTCCTGGGGCTGGGCTCCCTGCAGACAGGGTGGGTCTGTAATTCATAGTCTAGAGTCTCAGGACAGCAGGTGATGGGGCGGGGTTATTTAGACAGTGACCTCCCAAGCTCCCTCGTGGGGTAGCCCCGACTCCAGACGTCTCCAGAGGGTGATTTCATCGTCATTCTTTGATGTCTTTCGTGTTTTAGAATTCTTTTGCTCACACTTCTTAGATGGCCCTGCAGCGTGGAGAAGGCGGTTGTGTGTCGCATGCCGTGTTGTGAGTGTGACGGACGTGGAACAGAGCGCTTCGGTTGTGTCAGTGAAGTGAGAACACCGTTTCTGAGTGTGGACACGATTGAGATCGTTTCTCCCTGGGCTCTGACTTCTCTGCTCTGACAGCCGCCTCGCCAGTAACCGGCAGTGTTAACCTGCTGTATTATTAACACGTTACATTAGCTCTGATACACAATCTAGCATTCATCCCACAGATTACTTCCCTGCGAGAGAATAGCCCCTTTCCACATACCTTCAGTATTTCACGGAATGAAATTAAGTCAGTAAGTACTAGCTGCAAACCAGCATTTATAATTCCCGACGCTCTCAATGGCCACCCGCCTGGCAGGTGACTCAAAAGGGGGAAAAAACCATTCAATGAAATACTGATCGATGTGTATTTATATCGCTACTTATAAAACTCATTAACAGATCACAAATCAGCTGGAATTTTTCGAAAAGCACTCAAATTAAGGCCTTATTTTGCACGCGCTGTGACAGACAGGGTAAACCAGCTCACAACCCTCTTCTGCTTTAGAGCCGGGAGACCCCCCTCCGTGGGAAGGGAGGGGTCCCTAACTCATGCTCTGGAGTCCAGGAACCAGGCAGGCATGCCTTTTAAATGCGTGCCTTCTGGAAGGAGGAAATCGTTCCTTGTGTCAAGAAGCTGCATTTCTCCGCTGTCCACTGTGTCTTGATTACCTAAAGCATCTACCAACACGAACACGGCTGGATCAGACTGGTGAGGTCTGACGTTTTCTCCCCTGACCTGACTCCCAGGAGGCATGAGCACCCTTTCACTCCTCCATTGCCGCGATTAGCAGGCCCTCACCGGCCAGGAGAGCCTTCTTCAGGCAAACGGTGTGGTTCTGCCATCTTTCATTCCAGGGGCTTCTTGGAAGAGCCGTCAGTGTTTCGGTGTCACAAGTGACTGTCTACACCCTAACATTTTTTTTTTTTTTATCTCTTGCTACGAAAATCCTCCCTTTGCTTTTGCCATCTATTCTGGACTGCTGTAAGGCGATCCTCACCTATCCCAATCAAATGTCCACATGG
>NW_006494609.1:19812605-19813267 GCF_000325575.1 Pteropus alecto
CAACCTCGCCTCCCAGCTCGGAGACACTGCCTGGGCTCTGTCTCCATGACTTTGGCGAGCAATACACTTAGCATTTTCTTATCATAGAGGCAGAGTTCAACAGGGTAAAGGGTCCAAATGGTAAGGTTGATGTCAGGGTGAAATGTGACAGAGAAAAATGATGTCATTGTGATGCAGGACAGGGCCCATTTCCCTGAGTTGGTGGGGGGAGACCGAGGCCAGCACCGGGAGGAGGAGCGTGTCCTTTGGCGGAGAGTGAAGAAAGAATCAACACACACGCCAGAGTCAGAGTCAAAGGAAAGTTTATTAGAGAAGGGGTCACACTCCGCAGAGAGAGTGTGGTCTCCTCTCAGAGGCACAGAGAGAGAGGGACAGTGGGAGGGACTCTCAGTGTTTGGGGAATCCATTTTATATAGCATTCCTTAGTTCCTGTGTGATATACTTGAAAAGACTTCATTAACCCATTCGCTTTGATGTGGACACACAGTGTGGACGGGGAAGAGTATGCAGCATGAAAAGGTGAGAATATGCAGAGTGAACGGCCTGCTGGCCGATCAGGCCCTCAGACCGTGGGTTCCTTCCCCATGGTTTCAGACACAAGGAGAGAGTGCAGGCTCCTGGTTCCCCCGCGCAGGTGTGGGGAATGAGCTGTTAGTAATTCA
>NW_006494609.1:19813279-19838368 GCF_000325575.1 Pteropus alecto
TCTGCAGGCGCCCTCCTGGCCTGGCCACAGGGCCGATCAGCACATTGCTGTCTCTGAACGCGGCTTGATGAACATTTTTAACTCTCTTGCCTCTTCCCTACATTAATCATTCTACGGAATGTCGTCTAGAAGCAAGAATGGAGGACGAGGAGTGTGACAAACGCTACAGGAAGGGCTAACAGCGAACTGTTATACTGTCGGGGAAATTGAGGCTGCCGGTGAGAAGACTAGGGGTGCACGAGAAAGAATGGGTGAGAGGAGGGGATACTGGAAACAAGCTTCGCAGATTCCCAGGGTGAAGTTAGCAGGTCGGGCATTCAGGTCCTGGGGCAGTGTGCCAGGGATGGCCGAGTGACAGAGGATGCTGAAGTGTGAGTTGGTGACAGTGTGTGGAAAGCTGTCCAGAGGCTTACACCTACAGCCACTTGTCCTTTGCAGCAGAGGGCAGCTTCAGCAGATGCCCACCCAACCTTTTGAAGTTCTGAACATTTAGCCTGGACAATCCTGCAGAACCGAGATGAAGGCGGGTCTCCATTCTGAAGCATTTCCCTGCCCCCGCCCTCCTCAGTGTAACTTGCCCCAGCCCTAGGAAGAGAGAGGGCCACTCGTAAGCAAACTGCCTCTTACTGGGGACCAACTAAAAGTCCAATGCTTTGCAAGCTTTTCAAGATCAGCCTTCCGGCAACACTGTGGGACAGGGATTAATACCTCTTCGTATAGATTAGGAAAGTCTCAGTTTATGAGACTTGCCTGAGGGTCCCCAACTGGTGAATTGGAATCTGACACTCACATTCAACAACGTCTGACCCCAGACCCTCACACGTGCCCCAAGACATGCTCACATCTGTTTCGATACCTGTTTTGTGCCAGGTGTATGCCGGGCGCGTGAACTCGAGCGAGCATTTCATTTACTTATCTGTTAAAAGATCACGAAACATAGACAGGGCTTCAGGAGGGGCTTGGCCCGGGGCTCAGTGACAGATTCCAGTTCCATTGTGCCTGACCCCAGAGTCCACAGTGTCTTTGACCTTCCCGCCCTGCCTCTTTTTCAAAGTACCATGTTTTACAGAAGCCATATTGCTTGGGACTGCAGCTCACATATTCTGGACTTGGAGAATGGGAGAGAATTCCAGCATAGTAATACTGTTAATAATATAATGATATGGCATGATATATACCACATATATCATTATATATATTACATTTATTACATATAATTTAAAATATTTATTATAATGCATTATATATATCTTGTACAATATGTGTAATATATATACGTAACATATATAATGTGATATAACTATATTAATATAATTATAATATAGCATACCATAACAAAATAATATCATGTATTTATATCATATTAATTTATTATAAGATAAGATGATTTATAAAACTATACTATATAATTTAGACAATATTTGTACATATGATATAGGATATAATGTTATCATATTATATTAATGTTATACTATATTAATATGTGATAACATTAATGTAATACGATGTGATATAATATAGCATAGTAATAAGTATCAACATCAGTGAAGAGCCCAGGACTGTTATCCAGGATCACGCAGCTCACGGGGATTAGGGTGTGAGTCAGAACCAGTCGCTGGGCCCTCAGTCCGAGCCCCTCTGGGTGGCTCTGGTGCTGTGTGCCTTGTCCCTCACCTGCCATGGGGCTCCCAGGTGACTATGTGCGGAGCTCTGTCCAGCTCACACAGCTGCCTGAAGCCCATACGCTCTTGGCACTCACCAGCTCCCCAGTGGCTGTCACATCCAAGTGTTCTGGTTTGTTGGCGCGGGTCTCAGGCTCACGTTTTATATGAAGACAAGAGGCTTTTACCTGCAGGGAGATCTCCCATCTCCCTTCCAGGGCTGAGCAGGCCCGGAAGTCCCCGATGAAGTGAATATGATTTCAGAAAACAAAAATAGACTAAATCACAATGAAGTGACCTGAGGGTTTGGATCAAGTTTCTGCACAAACAGCGATTAACTAAATACCTCCGCAGGAATGTGGGCTGGCAAGAGGTGAAAGGCACACAAATGAATCTGTCTGCATGTTTGTGAAGTGCTTTTAACTCTCATTTTCACTTAAAGAAGTATTTTCTAACCAATTCCACTTACTTGTTCCCCCTCTCTCTATTGTTCCTGGGTGACAGGGAGGTATGGAGAAAGGGAAGGGGCTGGGCTCAGACTGTCACTTACTGCTCCCTGCACTTAGGTGAGTTACTTTCTCTACCTGAAGCTTGGTGTCTGATTCAGTAGGTCTGGGTGGGGCAGGAGGGTTTGCATGTCTCACAAGTTGCAAGGTGAGGCTGACATTGTTGATCCTGAACCATGCTTTGCCACTGGGCTGAGAGACAGAAATGATTGACTCAAAGTTTCAGAGCTAGTTAAGCCCAGAGACAGAGAGAAAACCCAAAAGAGGAAGATAAAATTATTATTTGCAATTCTTCGTGAGCTTCGGCATATGAATTATATATTCATGCCTTTGGCCATGTGACTTTCCAAAGTGGTTACTTGCCCTACCATGTCGAGCTTGGCCATGTGAGTCACTTGGGTCAGTGGAATATGGCAGAGGAGAGTGAGCCAGTTCTGAGCTCAGACCTTAAGAGACATTGCCTGTTTGTGTTGATACTCTTGGCCAGGATAAGAGCATGCCTTGACTAGTTCCAGGCCAAAAAGGAAGCATAGCACAAATTTCACTCTGACTCTCAGTCTGGATGCAAGTCTAACTGACCAGTGTCCTGAATCAGAACCGCTCAGCCATGGCCAGCATACTTCATCCAAACTGCAAATGAACTGCGGACCCATAAGTGAGAGGATGTGTATGGTTGTAAGTCATTGAATTCTGGAATAGTTTGTTATACAGCACGAACGTATTAATTGCTAACTGTTATACACTTGTGCATTAGTATTATGTTGTGATCATACTTCAGTCTACAGAAGGAAAAAAAATGAATAACGTATTAAACATTTATCGTGAGCCAGGACTGGGCTTGTCGCCTCGTCTGTAGGAATGCCTTGCTTCTATTATTTTAATATATATCTCTCTAAACTCAGAACGCTTAAAAAAATGGTTTTCAGTAATTATAGTTTTTATTTGTATAATAAATAAATGTCTCACATCCTCCAATATCCCTTAAACTTTATCTTGACATGTCTTGGATCACTCCCTCAAGGCTGTCTGGTATGTGTCTCTGCTTGTGATTAATTATCCTGGCTACAGAGGTCACCGAAGGCCCTGCTTACAGTCTTTCTCACTATTTGGTATCCACCGTGGCATTGCTTCATCCCACCACGTACGTGGAACAAAAGAGGAAAAAAAAAACCAAAACGAAACATAAAATCTGAAGTTTAGGATGCGGGAGATAGGCAACTTTTGTTGTTTCTCATTTTTGGTGGGGAAGGATTTTTTTGTTCTTATGAATAAGCAGGATTGACATAAAAAACCTACCTCGAAAGTCAAACTCTTCCGCTGAACACAAATGTAGAGATATTCTGTATATCTTTAAATGTTTTATATGCCCCAGTCATATATAATTTATTATGTTGTGAAGCTGAGTCCTTCTTTGAATGAAAATTTTACTGTCAGAGCCTGGGGTACTTTAGTTTGATGATTTAAAACTCCCAGTGCACTTGTAGCAAATAGCACGTTTTTATGGCAGTGTGTTTGTCCAAGAGGTCAGCTTTCAGCACAGTAGGAAATTTTCCCAGTAAAATTATTTCAAAGAAAAAATATATCTCCCAGCCTACTTCTTGCAGAAAATGCAGGTGCAATTTCAGATAGCACCGGGTGTCCATTTTTCAAGAAGGCGCTGGGCAGCAGGGCTGTCCATTCATCTCATGATTTGGGACTGGGGTAGCAAAGATGTGGCTGGAATGTTGTCTCTGCCCTCCACTGGCTGAGCCTCATGGTTTTCAGTCATAACAGGAGGTTAAAAATATCAACTCTCCAAAAATTATTTATGAGGATTAAATGAGATGGTAGTTTGTTAAAATGCATGGTACATAATTATTGTTCCACCACGTTAATTCTGCAGACCCCACTTTGAAATAAAATCAGCCCAGTGATGTGACAATGTACAATATAAAGAAAGGATCCAGTCAGCTCAGAGGCAAATATTTAGGAAAATCAAGCCAATACTGCAAAGATTCAGTAGTCAGCGACGTGAGCGAAAAGGAAACAAATGAGAAAATTTTAGTTGCAAAGGTTTGTTAAGGAGAGTGGTATGCATTAACAAGGGACACTCTGGTGTCCCAATCTCAACACTGTCCCTGTCCTATGCACTGCGGGACCTTAGACTGAGAAAGGCAATAGGTTTCTATCTACCTACCCAACCATCCATCATCCATCATCCATCCATCCATCCATCCATCCATCCATCCATCCATCCATCCATGCATACATCCATCCAACCACTCATCCATCCTTCTGTCCATTCAGTCATTCGTTTATCTATTCATTTCATCTTTCCATCAAACAATTTACTCTATAAGCAGTAAAGGAAATTTGAGACAGATCCTAAGCTAGTTTCTACAAACACCAAGATGTAAGTCTGAGCCTATGGCTTCCAGGTAATTAAGGATTAGTCGAGGGCGCGTCAGGTAAAGCCATCTTTTCAAGGCAGTGTGCTCAGTGTTAAAGAGAAGGGACGTGGAATGCTAAGTAAGAACTGAGCAGAGAAATCCTTTCCAATCTAAGAGAATCCAAGAGGACCTCCTGGGAACCTAAACCGAGGACCAAGCGGGCAACGTGCAAAGGTCGTTCCAGAGAGGGAGCAGCAGACACAAGACTCGAAGCACAGGGCCCTTTCTGAGAATAGTGTACAAGTCAGCTCCGGCTGCTGTAACAAAGTGTCATCGAATGGGGAGCTTAAACGGTTACTTTCTCACAGTTCTGGAGGCTGAAAGTCCTAGATCAAGGTACCAGCGGGCTGGTCTCTGGTGAGAACCCTCTTCCTGCTTGCAGACCTCCACCTTTTTGCGGTGTCCTCACGTGGACTTCCCTGTGTGCTCATGCGGACAGAGGGCTTTGGTGTCTTATCTCCCTATATGGACACCAGCTTTATCATTTTAGGGCTCCACCCCAATGACCTCGTTTGATCTTAACTACCTCATCAAGGTTTTATCTCCAAATATGTCATAACGAAAGTTAGACCTTCGATCTATGAATTTTGGAAGGACGCAATTTAACCCATAGGAAATGGCGATGGGGCTCATAAACCTGACACTTAGGGAGTGTGGGCAGAAGAAGGAGGAGAAAAGGCTGGAGGGGGTATGAGGTCCCATTGGACACGAGTAGCACACAGGTGTAAGAAGGTGCCTGCTTCTGGCAGAAAAAAATCAAAGCGAGAAAACTTGAGCCACTCCGGCCCCCATATTCCATTCAGACACCAGCACTACCACCCCAGAGAGCACGATCGTGGGCCACAAAGCCGTGCGTGTTGAGATTTTAACATTTTGCCTCCCATGGCTTCTTCCCTGAGCTGCAGGCCTCCAGCTGCAGAAACCTGCAGATTTGATTGGGGAGCGACTCTCTCGAAATCCAGGTGTACGCTGATGGGTTTTAATTTGGGATTCATTCCCTCTGAGATGATCCTAAGCGGAAGATGTCTCCAGAGGACGCCGAGTTCATTTTGGAGAACTGCGGAAAGAGATTAAAACTATGGGCCTGACTCCCGTGAAATCTGCAAGAGTCGGGGACGGGAGACCGGCAGTCAAATGGCACGCCACAATCTCCAGGCTCTGTCCTCAGAGGCCCCCACCTCCCAAGAAAGCAGGAGGAGAGCCCTTCGCCATCTCAGCCTCCCCTCCGTCTCGGTTTTTATTCTCTGCTGAATTTATTAAGTTGGTATCAAGTCACAGTGTCCCTTCCTGGTAGTACACAGATCCTCCGAGTGCTGCAGAATTCTGCGTCTGTCCCCTTACCTGTCACTTCAGCCGCCTTTTAGTGATGTTAAAAGAAATCTTTACTGTCACTCACATCCCCCATTCACTTTGTTCCCTGGCGGTGACACTCTTGTTGTTCTGTTCCCAGCGCCACGACCGACTCCTGTGAATTAGCATTCGCCAAATTTACACACGCTCATTAGTCTGAATAAATTTAAAAGCTGCTGCTCCTGAGTTTTAAAAATGTAACCAGGCTTTTCCTTGGATATAATTGAGGCATCTTTAGAAAAGTAAATTACAGTCTGACTCCCAGCTAGTCATTTTATGACTTTAGAGTCAAGGGGTCTCTTTGGGGCATCATTTGAGCTATAAATATCTGGGGAGGGGTAAGAGGAATAAAATAATAAAATCCGCCCCCCTTAATCAGCTGTGCCTTCTCTGTTTACTCTGCCCCCTTCTCTCTTCTCTCTCACACAGAATACCACAGAAGGGCTACCTGCCTCTAACAGGAGCCCTAGTCACACATACTTCAGCTTCTTTAATAGACAAGGAGGAGGGTGGTGCCCGGGATTCTCAAACCACTGTCCCCGGGCCAAATGCATCAGACCACGGGGGATGCGCGTGACAATACTACTGCCTGTGCCCCTCCTCGGACCTCTCTCGCATCTCAAACCCTGCAGCTGGTCCTGGGAGTGTCTATTTATTACAAATGCCGCATCAGATTCTCGTGTTTAATAAATCTGATACTTCGTCTTGCCACAAGTTGAACAGACTTTGGCGCCATTGTGGTTTGCGATGATGAGATGTATGCTAGGCAGCGTGTCTGCTCCCTCTGAAAGGGACAATGCTCAGTGCAAAATGCGTTTAATGCAATGAAAAGGGACATTCAAGAATGGGTCGTGGTAGGTAATGGACCCTCGCCAAGGGCGGCCGCTGTGGTCGTGATTCAGTCAGGTTGGAGTTCTATCCACGGCAGTTCATCGGGCTGTTAGATACTAACATCTCCTGCATGTTTAGCCTCCTAGGCGAGAACGATCCTCATTCGAGAAATGTTATTTTAGTACCTACTCCATCCACGCCTCAGTTTAGGTGCTGGGAACGCCGCATGGAATCCCCTCTTAGACGTAAATCAGATAATAAACTACGTTAATGGAAATAAACTACGAAAGTACCATAGACTGCATTTTAGATGGTGACAGTCCTTTGGAGAAAAATAAAGCCAGGTAGAAGGTAGGACGTGCCAGGCGGGGGACAGGGGCTGCTCAGGGAGACTTCTTTGAGAGGTGACACTTGTGCAAAAACCCCAAGCAAGCCACGGCACCAGGTAGAACTGCGTGGAAAGAGCTCAGCACCCTCCCCATGTCGGGAAGGCTGGGACGCCCGAGGGGTGGGCTGGAGTCCAGGGAACACACGGCCACCGGCCTAAGCCCCAGTGTCCCCAGATAAGCTCACTGGGCAGCGCAGATGCAGGATCCGCTTCTGGATTTGCCACACGAGGTGTCGATGTGGACCGGGCTTCCCAGAGGGGCCATTTCACAGGATCCGGCTGAGCCCGCAGAAAGGGGCATCGAATGCACTAAAGCCCCAGGAAGGTCTGGAGGCGCCAAGAAGAGAGAAAGGCAATTTGTGAGACAGAGTGGAGGGAAAACAAAATAGATGTTTTGCATAGTAACAATAACCGTCATTTATCAAACTCCTGCTATGCTGTGGGACACCCAGGCATTTCACACACGCTCATCCTTGGGAAGCAGGCACTTTGCAAGGGAAGAGGCAAGGTCAGAGCCGTGACAGAAGCCCAAGTTTGTCACTTAGGAGGGGCTGTGCACGCTTCTAGTCTCCATCAGCCAACTCTAGGAACATCCCCTCCACCCCTCAAGCCCCCAGCTTGCCACCACCTCGTTCCGCAAGCTCAGGCAGTGTAGACAAAGTGAATGCCATTAAACACCAGAGGACAGCATACTATGAACACACAACAGCTGAGAGAGAGCTGACATATAACCAGACTAAACTTTCCTTCTGAGACGGAGACACGCCCCAGGGCACCCGGAGGTGTCTGTGAGCCCCGCGGGCCCAGGCCCCTTCCCTCGCCCGCCTGGCCACCCGGCCGCCCGCCCAGGCATCACTGGCCCCTAAGAAACCTAGAGCGTCAGGCTTCGTGCCTGGAACTGAACCCGCCCGGGCCGCTGTGAGCTTCCTCGTCTGTGAAAGGCGGGCAATGATGGTACCCGCGTTCCAAGATTCTCTCTTAGCGGGCTCGGCACATCACTGGTCCCTAAGAAACCCTAAAGCATCAGGCTTCGTGCCTGGACCTGAACCCGCCCGGGCCTCTGCTGGACTTTCTGTGCCTGTTTCCTCGTCTGTGAAAGGCGGGTAATAATAGTGCCCGCGTTCCAAGATTCTCTCTTAGCGGGCTCGGCACCGGGCCTGGCTCGCTCTAACGAGTCATCTACTCTTGCCTGTTCCTTGATCCCTCTACTACTCCACTCCAATAACTCTAGCCAGTAACTCACTTCAGGAAAACTCAGACTTGGGAACTCCCTTCAACGCAAAACTTGTGAGTTATGTTAGGGTTTCAGCATCCTCTCTCCCATCGCGCTCCCCGACCCCCGCCACGCACGCGCATGCGCAGACATCCACGCCCGCTTCTAATTCTTGCTCAACTGCCCGCAGAGAATGACTGAAGTATATCCTTTCCCCCTTCCTTGTCCCACCTTCTCTTCCCTATGTCAAGAGCAACCGTTACAAGCTGGCTGGATGTGGCACCTCCTCCAGGAAGGCTTCCTTCAACACCCAGGCTCAGTTAAGGGTCCCTTGATACTTCTCCACTAACTTCTGGTCCTCTCTATCACGACACTGTAGCGTTTCCTACATCCTGCTATAATTCTATGCTACCCCCGAGTATTTCCTCCTAGACTCTGAATTCCTTGAGATGATATTTGATTAAAATATGCTTGACAGGGCTTAGAGCAGCACCTTGAATATTTCCAGCACTTGATAAATGTTTGTTGGATGAAATCGCTGATTCGGGAGTGGAAAATAATTCAGGATAGGCTATTTTCAGTTGAACCAAAGACCTAATAAAACACCGTTAGCACAAATAACAGAATTTTAGAATGAAAAAGACCCCGGATTCACGGCGACTTCAACACCGTCACCGCTATCATCTGCATCACGCCGCCGCGGGCGTTATCTTCCTCATCTGTGAAGCGTCCCCAACACGGCCACCTTCCTGTCACTGTCGCCATCATTCTTAAAGCTCCTGGTGGCTTCCGGCACTTTGCAAATGTTTGAGGAGCACTTCGAAGTTTCTTTCGGACCAGGCTTTCCAAAGCAGTTTAGGTTTCATTTCTTTGGAGGATCATTAATTGTATCCAGCCTGCTAAGAAGCAGGGCTTCGGTTCTGCGGCAGAGGGGGATAATCTCTCCATTGTTTACAATGAATAGGATAAAAGGCGCCGAAGTTTGGCTGTGAGTTTTACGTGTTTAGGTGTGTCCCCTGCACAGGACTTTAAGCCAGCTCTAAATCCCCTGCAGACACGTGCCAAGCTTCCTTCCAGAACGTGCCACCTTTCCTGTGGCCCTTCGTCGTATTAAATTTGGTGGTGGGTTAAATTCTGGGCAGATAGAGCTGGTCCAGGGCCCCTATCTGTGTCTCTGTTTTGGGTGATGAGTAGCTAGAACCTTTATTTTGGTTTTTTTTGGGGAAGCATTAAGCATTTCTTCATAAAAGGACCTTGAAGTCCCCTGGGAAAAAATGTAGCACTCTGAATAAGTAGTTAATGCCCCTTGCTATAGAATAACTCTGCACCCAATGGACTGTGGGACACAGGCCCTAAAGGGGAGCCAGTCGGCCTTGAGGGTGACGGAGATCATTAAACTTGTCTCGAAGGATGCATTCCAGATACTGGCAAGTTACTTTAACGAAAAGCATAGACCTTATAAATATGTCCTTATATATGCATTTTACATAAAGATTAAAAAAAAATGTTTGAAAGTATGTTTTTAATGCTTAGTAAACATTCCTCTTTGCAAACTTCTTTGTTAAAATGTATCATTTTAAATTTAAAATAGCTCGGACTTATTCTAAATTAGATAAAGCCAGAGGAATCTTGGGATATATTAGTTTCCTGCAACTGTTAAAACAAATTCCCACAAATTGAGAGGCTTTAAAGGACAGAAATTTATTCCGTCACAGTTCCTGAGGGCAGGAGCCGAAATCAAGGGGGGTGGGAGGGCAGCGCATCCTCTGAAGTCTCCGGGAAGCATCAGTTCCTGCCTCTGCCGGCTTCTGGAAGCCCCAGGTGCGCCCTGGCTTGTGGCTGCTCCCTTCCCATCTCTGCCTCCGTTGTCCACGGGCTCCTTCTCTTCTGTCTTAAAACTCCCTCTGTCTTCCTCTTATAAGCATAGATGTGATTGCATTTAGCCATCCCCTATTCCTCGCAACCCCAGCTGGGTAATCCAGGGTAAACTCCTCTCAAGATCCTAACTTTATTACCTCCTTTGCCTATAAAGTAATAGTCATTGGTTCTGGGTGTCAGGTCATGGCAGCCAGCAACATGTGGTGAGCAGCTTCTTGGTGCCAAGACATAAGATATCAGATCGGAATAGCACTTACTAGCTATATGAACACAGACATGTTACTCTGGTTTCCTGAACCTCAGCTTTCTTTTCTGTTAAATGGGGTTAGGAAAACTTCTATTGCCTAAGTTCTTCCAGCATAATTCTCTGAGATGATGAGTTAAGAGCTACTTTTCCATGTAAGTCTAGAGCTCAGTGTAAGGGGAGGTTTTTAAGGTGCGTTAGCATCGGTAGTGAGTTCACATCCAGGGTATTTTTCCTTCCTTGTGACCTATATGTCAATTTCGGCCTCAGTCCCAGCTCTGCGTGGCCCACGCACTATGACCTCTCCCAACACTCACCCACACAAACCTTGACTCCATATCTGCTGCTCGGTGCTCAGGGGCAGTAAATGGGTTAGCTCTGGGCTACAGAGCCCATCCCCACATATACACCAATTTCCCAGAAGCTGCTCTGTGCTGCTAACTTGCGTTAGACTGAAATTAAAAGTCCGTGAAGAAAGCAGAACAGACAGTGGAAGTTTCAAGAATGCTCCCCCTGAGAAAGTAAGTGCACACATCCATCGCCCCCCGGAAACGCACTTCGCAGGGGGCGAAGTTCTTCGTAGCTCCGGTGTAGATTGCCTGGATTCTAATGCTAGCTCTGCACTTGATTGTGACCTTGGTCACATCGTGTAATTTCTCAAATCCTCCATTCCTCATTTGTGATGTGGGGAGAAATAATAGTCCTTATCGTGCAGAGTCATGAGGATTGCACTAGATAAGGTATATATAAAATGCCTCATGTTTAACGTATAGCATCCAGCCATCTGTCCATCCGTCCATCCATTTATCCACCACCACCCAACACGTATTGTTGAACTAGGCAATGTTTGAAAAGATGCAGGCAATTTAGAAAGCAAACAAATAAAAAAACAGATCATTTCAGAAAATGACAACTGCTGAGATTAAACACAAACACAGACACAGGATAATGTGCAATTGAGCCTTGAGGCTTTGAAAAAATCAGATCGGGAGAATTTTATGCAGATGCCATAGGTGACCTTTACTTGTGAAAGGGGTGAGGTCATTGGCTGCTTTATCACGTTTGTGTTAAACGTGAAGGCATTCGTCCCAAACTTGTTCTCGTGCCCTTGGAAGAGACACTACCTGGCTTGTCTCATTTCCTCAATTGTAGAATGAAGAGCTGCTCTGGGTCACCTGCAGAGTATGGTGACAGAATCGCTCCTGCCCTGCTAGCGCCTTCTGCAGTGGAGTCCAGTTCTGCCCGATCTGGAGACTCGGCTCCACGTGTATCTCTGGGATCACTTGGTTTGTACGGGGTGCGATTAGTAGAAATATGAGCCCCCTAAACGTCCATGCCCTAATCCCCACACTCCGTGGGTGTATGTTACATTATGTAGCACAGGAGACTTTGCAGAGGTGATGAAATGAAGGATTTTGCGATGGGGAGGTGATCCTGCATGACCCAGATGAGTCCGATGGAATCACCAGGGTCCTTATAGGAGGAAGGCCAGAGGGTAGAATCAGGGAAGATGTGAAAACAGAAACGCAACATTCCCATGTTGCAAGAGACATTTGAAGATGTTTCCCTGACGGCTTTGACGATGGAGGAAAACACCGAGAGCCAGGAAATGCGAGCAGCTGGACGGGGAGAGGGCACAGCTTCTCTCTCCCTCGAGCCGACAGAAGGGACGCGGCCCTGCCGACACCCCGATGCTCACTCACTAAGACACGTGCTGGATGTTTGACATCCCTGATTTTAGGACCATGAATTTCTGTTGTTTTAAGCCACTAACTTTGTGGTTATTAGTTACTGAAGCCACGAGAAACTCATATGAAATAACACCTGTTCATGGACTCGGAACCTGCTGCCCTCACAGTCCACGCATGTTGTCACAAGTGACAGGATTTCCTTTTTTCTAGTGGCCGAATAATCTCCCATAGTACATACACCACGTCCTCCTCAGCCTTTCAACTGTGGAGGGCCAGCTGGGTGGCTTCCATGTCTTGGCGATTGTAAGCGATGCTTCAGGGAACATGGAAGTGCAGATATCTCCTCGAGATACTAATTTCGTTTCCTTTGGCTAAATACTCAGACGTGAGTTTGCTGGATCGTGTGGTAGTTCTATTTCTAATTTCTGAGGAACCGCCACATCGTTGTCCACAGCGGCTCTTCCAATTTAGGTTCCCGCCAACAATGCGCGAGTGTCTCCTTTCTGCACCTCCTCGTCAGCACTTATCTCTTGTCTTTCGATAGCAGCCATTCTAAGAGGTGTGAGGTGTTAGCCACTGCGGTTTTGACTTACATTTCCCTGATGATTAATGATGTCGAACACTTTTTCATGTACCCATTGGCCATTTTGTATGTCTTCTTTGTAAAAAATATCTATTCAGTTCTCTGGCCATTTTTAATCAGGTTTTTTTTTTTTCTCTTTTGAATTGAGTTTTGAATTGAGTACGAGTGAGTTCTTTAATACTTTGGGTATTAATCCCTTATCAGATATATGCCTTCATTCCATAGGTTGCCTTTTCATTTTGCTGATTGTTTCTTTTGCTATGCAGAAGCTTTTTAGTTGTGCTCAATGAAATATGTCAGAATGAGAAAGACAAATGCTGTATGATATTACTTATATATGGAATCTAAAAAAGCCAAACTTCTAGTTATAAGATGAATAAGTTCTGGAGATCTAATGTACAGAATAGTGATTATAGTTAATAATTTTGTATTATATACCTGAAAGTTGCTAAGAGAGTAGACTTTAAATGTTCTCATAATAAAGGAAAAGTAATTATGTGACATGATGGGGGTGTTAGCTACTGCTATGGTGATCATTTTACAATCTATAAGTGTGTTAAAAAAACATTGTGCGCATTGAATTCACACAATGTTTTATGTCAATTACATCTCAATAAAGCCGGAAAAAAATAAAATAAAATAATACTAATAAGCTACTGAGCGACAAATACTGCACTAAGCATTTTTATGTAGTATGTTATTTATTTCTCAAACACTCCATGAGGTAGCTGTAATCCTCCCCATTTTAGAGGTGAGATGCCTGACACTCAGAAGGGTTCAGTGCTTAGCAAAGATTGCACAGCAAGTACGTGGAAGAGAAATATTAGAATTCTGCAGTGATGTACTCCTAACCCACTGACCTCCCACTATGCCACACTGCCTGCCCATCCAATTCGGTGTCATGACTACCCAGCTGTCAGCTCTTATCTGGCCTTGCCAATGGTTCCTTCCCAGTAGTCAAGGGCCCAGGTCTCTGTTTTGTTCATGACATTTTCGAGCCTCATATTACAGTTCAGGAAACGGAATTCTGATCCTGGCTGTTACTCTGCCTTACTACCCAGCTTCCAAGTTCTCTACCCCTCCCCCATCTCCAAATGGCACCTGTTACTGAATCCTGGGCTGTTAGCATTGATTGTCTCCATGCGTGACCCTCACCCTCTCCTCCTCAGTCTCTGCCTCCCAGCCTGGATATCTCTCTGGCAGGGGCAGCCTCTACTGAGTGTCAGGATGGCAGGTCCCATGTGCCTCAGTTGGTCCCCAGCTCACTCTGCATCTTCTCAGCTGCAGAACCACCCACTTTTAGAAGCTGGAGTTTCAGGGATTCAGAAATGAAGATCAGACACTTTGTTCTGGCCCTCAAGTCCAGGTAATTCTAAGTATTCTATTTAATCTTTCTAAGTCTCAGTTTCTTCATTTTTAAAATAATAATCATATGTACCTGACCCAAGTTCTTATGTGGATTAAATGAGATCATGCCCTGAAAAGTACACAGCCTAGTTCTTAGTAGATAAGTAAGCTTTCATTATTTTTGAAAAACAGCTTTCTACTCTGCTGTAAGTTTTCTGAGTGTACTAAAATGCTGTGATCTTTGGATATACAAAAGTTATTTTTTGAAGGTCTGGGTTTATTATTAAAATGATCAGTATGGAATGAGAATTACGAAGACATTATAACTGCCCTTCTCCTGTCTGCAATCAACTCCTACTATGTCAACTTGATCATTAGTTAGAAAAATTTAAGCACAGAACAGCTAACCCTTGAACACTTCCTTGTCAAAATTACCTGTGTGTTCTTGAGCAAGTGACTTGATATCTCTGATTCTCAGTTTCCTCACATGAAAAAGGAAAGTTTTGAACAATCTAATCATGTAGGTATCCTTGCAACTCAAGATTGCAGCTCCCCAATCTTTTTTTTTCACCTGAATTATCCAATGTTCCATCTAAATTTAAAGAGTTGCAACATTTATGTCTGAGTAAGACAAGAAACCCCAAAAGGAGAATCAATTTTAATTTAAAAATTTTTGCAAGACTACTTCACATGTTGGAATAAAAACATCACGTCTAGGACAATATTTTGCAGAGAAGAGATGCAAATATATTAGGCTGGGACAAATCTTGTAGACAAACAGAGGTTCGTCCAAGGGCAGGGGGCCCGTTTTGATGGAGGGTAGGCAGATTGCTGGGAGGCAAATTAAGAGACTCTTATTATGATTATTGGATATTGGAGATGAGGGAAATCCCAACAGAGAGTAGGGCCACTCAGGCCAGTCCCTAAATCCTCTCAGAGGCTCATGGAGCCCCAGGAACAAATAGAATAACTGTTAGAAAATATTGAGTATCAAAGACAATGGTCAATATGTGATTTTCTTTTAATGGAATAAAAGTGTGAAAAAGCAACATCAAGAAAAAATGCAGATTAAAGGCCTTTTTTTTTCCTCCTTTTTTTTTTTTCCTGGAGAGTTGGGAAAGAGGAAATGAAAGTATTTATTTTAATAATACAGGAAGCAGAAGAGGGAAAGAAGAATTCCAGACTCATTAATGGTCCATCCTCTCTCTCCCACTTGCTGGCTATGATGATCCATTTCGGGACAACTCGCATGGAACATGGGTGCCCAGATTAAACATTATTCTGGCCGTGTCTGTGAAGATGCTTCTAGAATAGATTATCATTTGCATCACTGGACTGAGTAAAGCAGACTGCCTTTCCCAACGTGGGTGACAACATCTATTCTGTTGAGGGGCTGGGTAGAACAGGAAGGCAAAGAAAGGGAGGATTTGCTCTCTCTGCCTGACCATTTGAGCTGGGACATCGGGTGTCTGTCCTCACTAGGACTTACACCTATGGCCTCTGTTTTTCAGAACTTTACCACCAGCTTTCCTGGGTGTCCAGCCTCCAGAGACTTCTCAGCCTCCACAATTGTGTATGAACCAATTTCTTATAAGAAATCATCTATGTATGTCTTATTGGTTTTGTTCCTCTGGAGAATCCTGACTGATACACCAGCCCTGTAATATTTACAAAACCACAGCGTCTCAGTGTTTCTGTTTTCTCAACTCTACAATGTTCAGAACCCAACGGACCCAGAAAAGATTGTTTATTTGTTTGTTTAACAAGAGTTATTTAATTATCTAAGCTAGCTTTAAAGTGTAGGGCTTTCACATAGAAAGAATTGTTTTGAGTGAGGAAAAAAATTGGCGAAAAACTTTTTATAAGGTTTGTAACGTTAATCAAATTACATTCATTGTAATTAATTTTTGTTGTTGTTATTGCCTGTTATATGTAGAAAAGGATTTACCCTCTGATATTAAAAACAAACATTAGATGATGTGGACAATCGACCTGCTAGAATCTCGTATATGTTCTAAAAACAAAATCTGAGTAATTTAAGTCTTTTCAATCATGTTTCTACAGCATTCAATTTTTATTTCTTTAATTATTTATTTTTCAGTTGTGGCAATACAAAATCATACAATGCATATACAATAAAATATGCATACAGCTAGAATGTTATGACTACAGGGGAAGCTGTGAGTAATGATGGCAGCTGTAATTGACTAGGTTGACCTTCCAATTTGTTCCAGAGCTTTCTGGTGTCCCAGGTGAAGTGGAGGCATGATCAGTCATGTAATGTTCACCATTGGCAAAGAAGGGTCAGACCAGTCTCTTGGGGATAAATTAATATGTTTTCTAGCTATGAATTGTAAAAGCAATTTTTCATGAAAGGTTTTACATAATTTCATATTTTTTTTAAAATTGAGACATATCATGGTATAGTATTAAATATGCAGACTGTTTTGCTAGCCTCCTTTTAATTTCAGCTCTGCTACCAACTAGGTTTATGATAAGTAAATAACATTCATTTTTACTCTCAGAAACAAGCTTCTGCACAATGTTGAGAGGACTAGACGCATTACTTATAAATGGTTAACATGGTCTCTGGTGCCTTCTCAATTGTCAGTGTATAGTTGTTGTTGTTATTACTACTTTTTATCATTATTTGGAAGTATGGGAATAACTGAGTAGACAATGTCCCCCAAACATAATTCCAGAAAATGTGCCTACAGATACAATGGCAGGCAAGGTGATCAAAAAAATATCTAGGCTGAAATACACCCATATTTGGGGTAATTAGAGATTAATAACATGAGCATACATAAACAGGATTTTAAAGTTTTTCCGGGCTTGATAGAATACAAGAGAAATCTCTATGAACTAAAAGCAAATAAGCATACAATAAAGATGACTAACCTAACACTAGGTCATGAACTTGAGCAATAATCAAGTCTGTGTTAAATAAATTAAGTCTAGCTTTCAGTACAACGGAGAAGTTCAACCTGAGACCTATACTTTGGACCAGAAACCTTACATTAAGTCAAAAATATTACCAGATCTTTAGAGTCCTCTGACCCATAGCAAAAGAAAATTAAAATCCTCTTCTGAGATTATATGCCAAATGTAGGTGTTACACACACACAAACACACACACACACACACGCACACACACAGATTTATAAATATGATATAAAATAAGGTATGTGCAGTATTTAAAGAAATAAAACAAAGTTAGAAAAGACCAAAATCAAGTAGGTCCATACAGATTTAAAGGAAAATCATATAGTTATTTTATAAATAAAATTATTAAATATCAAAACGCAGTGAATGGGTTAATGATTGAATAAGACATGAGTGAACTGGAAATTGGGGATCATGAAGGTAAATCAGAGGAAATACCCAGAATGTTTGAAAGAGAGGCACGAAAAAATAGAAAATATAGACAACAGTTATAGAAAAATAAACTGTAGTGTACAAACCAAAAGTGCTTCGCACCTAGACACATTGGTGTAAAATGGCAGACCTTCAGATAAGATTCTAAAAGCAGCCACAGGGATGATCAAATAGCTGACAACAGACTTCTCGGTGGAAATAATGGAAATGAGAAGACAGTAGAGTGACATCTTCCAAGTTTTGAGAGATCATAACTTTCAACTAAAAATTGTGTACTCAGTAAAACTATCATTAAAAAAATCAAAGTAAAATAAAGATATTTTCTGATAACTCAAACCTGAAAAAAATTATGACCAACAGAACACTTAACTTTAAAAAGATAGTATTAAAGTTAAGTTAACGCTGAATTTTAAAAAGATAGTATTCAAACAGACAAATATTTTAGAAGGAAAAATATTGGAGATTATTATTTTCTTTTTTGGAAAGAAGGTTTAAAATACTTATTAGTTTTAAACCTTGTTAAGTACACATTACAAAAATTGCAAGTGTAACTATTAAACTAAAGAAGAAGCATGTATTGATTCTAAACCGATAATGAAAAAACAAACAAACAATTAAACTAACAATAAATTTCCACAATTAATCCCCCACTCCATCTTATCCCAAAATGAAATTCTAGAAAAGTGAATAAAGACTCAGAGAAATAGCATCATTATTAAAGGCATTAAATAAAAGGCATAAATTAAGAAACTAAGAAGAAGCCCAATGATGCGAGTAATTCCAACAAATATCAATGGACTAAATTCAGTTAGTAAAAATTATTAGTTGTAAGACTGGAAATTAAGTCTATGTTGTTTATAAAATTATACCTCATATGTGACAACATAGAAAGGTGGAAAAATAAAAGGTAACAAAAGATATAGTAGACAAATACTAACCATATGAAATTAGATAAGCAAAACTTAAGATTATTATACAGTCTCTATGTAATGACAGTAGGTGCCAGTGAATCAAGAAGGTATCATTATTCTCAATATGATTTCAATTTTTATATATATATTCAAAATATATAAAGCAAATCATGATAGAATTACAAGGGAAAAACCTGTCAAGTCCAACTTTGCAGTAAGTTATTTTTAAATTGTTTTGGCAGATTCAGTTACATGCACAATCAAACGAATGACTATGATCATTTCTTAGTAGCATAATATTGAAGCTGATGACTTGAAATTAAAGCCTTGTCAAAAATAGGAAGCTCTGGAAGGGCTGGATACCTGGGTCAGTAATGCCAGCATCCAAGACTAAGCTGACTATAAGGTGTATGTCAGAGGTGGCAGAGTCACAAACACACTGTGCATCCCTTAAAGGAGCCTCCATAATTCTTGGTCGGGATTTGACAGGAACGGAAAAGCAAGACGCCCTTACATTACCTTCTCTGAGTATCCGGAAAGTGTCCAGATTCTGAATTAAGGAAGGAACATTCATTTCTGAAAGTCTTTTGAGCAGCAGTGAGACTGCCTTTTGCGGGCATACTTGAAGGTCCCACATGGAACACCAGTGGATGGTAGATCCTCATGCCCTGCATAGAGGGAGCATGGATCTCAGCAATTGAGTGTCTCTTTTTAAATTACAGACTATACTGAATCATCAACAAAGTCACCATTGCCAAACTAGGTTAAAAACGGTTCATGGATAAATGGATGGATAGATGGATGCATAGATAGATGGCTTTTAAAAGATTGTTTGATTTTGAAACTAGTGGCCTGAGTTCTAGCCATGACTCTACCCTTTAGAAACTTTGTGAAGTCTTGCTTTAAGCAAGTCAATAAACCATGAGTTATAATCTTTCCCTGTGTCCCCAATGCACATACCTATGACATAAACACCAAATAAGATAGTGGACACAAAATCAGAAACTCCCAAAACAGGGTAAACATGGAAAGATTTATCATCTTTGTAATCAAGAAAGATATGCACAGATACGATCTTGATTCATTTGTGGAATACGATAAAAAAAAAAAAAAACAGAAAATCAGGCTGCAAAATAAAATTCTCAGCAGAGTCAGGACTGCTTTGAATATCATCAGAATTGCTCTGCTTTGATTTAGGAGGAAGTGTAAAAACAGTTACTGGACGTGTTTGGGCAGAGAACAGGATGATGACATCTCTGTGGCATCAACAATGAATTGAAGCAGATATTTACTATTTTGTCAACTCAGAATAAGGCTACTCTTCTGAGAAATGCTCTTTCAAACCAGTGTTCTACTGACGTTTCCTGAGCAGTGTGGTCTAACACAAAGTAATCATGTGACGGAGTTAAGCCAATCAGATTCTTCCCTGGAATTAATTTTCTAACTTAATCTGAAAAAACAATCACCCCTCCTCTCTAGTAACAGCAAAACGGTGATGTGATTTCCAAGTAACTCAAGGGCCAGGGTGCCTGCTCCGTCTTGTCAGCCCATCACATTCCTGCCATCTTCCATTCTACAGGGACAGAGGTGACATGACAGTCGATCCTTTGTGCTGCTCTAATCCTAACTCTAACCTTACACCATGCATTATCCCAGCTGTTTCTCTCACTTCATTCCACTTATGCTTTACAACAGATGTGTGACATAACGTAAAGGCGAGG
The DNA here is from genome assembly GCF_000325575.1 of Pteropus alecto. Lineage (NCBI taxonomy): Eukaryota > Metazoa > Chordata > Mammalia > Chiroptera > Pteropodidae > Pteropus > Pteropus alecto. Next base: position 19,833,411 of record NW_006494609.1, read on the forward strand.
AGCTGGAGGGAACAGACCAAGCCGATCCAACCGAAAAGTAGCAGCGCCCTTATTCCAACACATCCACCTCACACTGCTGGCTTCTGTTTCCGCCCCTATCTCAGGCCAAAAACAGGTTGTAGCTCTAGTCGGTGCCCTGTTTTGGAGAGGATTCTAATTCCAGTGATTTTCCATTCATGTCGAGGACCGGAAGCGTTCGTGTCATTGCCTTAAACACCTTCAGTGGGGAACAAACACACAAAGCTTGGAGGGCTCCGAAGCCATTCTCCATTTCTGATCATGACAGGTGCTTTGAAATCTTATGTTCTGCTTTGGCAGTCAGGTATTGAGGGAAAAAAGCTTTCCATGTTCCATGGAATTACTGCTGATCAAAAACCGGATTTAATTTGCAAGACAAGGCACTGAAAAACAGACAGATGAAAACAAGAGAGAGAAAGAGAGAGAGAGAGAATAGCAAACTAAAATAAAATAAGTACCTTTTAAACCCTATTTCTCAACATATGTTTTGAGCCAGAATTATTCCTCTTGTTGCAGATATAAGACAAATTTCTGCCCCTGATCTGTCAGCTTTGGCACTTGAAGGTCCAAATGCCATCAGAGGTGGACATTTCTCTCTAACTGCGTTTTAAGGGCCTGAGAATTTTCAGTTTGAAGCAAACTAAAATAAAATAAGTACCTTTTAAAGCCTGTTTCTCAACATAGGTTTTGAGCCAGAATTATTCCTCTTGTTGCAGATATAAGACAAATTTCTGCCCCTGATCTGTCAGCTTTGGCACTTGAAGGTCCAAATGCCATCAGAGGTGGACATTTCTCTCTAACTGCGTTTTAAGGGCCTGAGAATTTTCAGTTTGATTAACGCATTGATAAGACATATATTTTACTTAAAACAAGGATGCCCATGGGATTTGGGGGGAAAATTCCAAAAATGAGGCCACACTGGAAATATTAACTACAGATACAGTAGTAAAACATTCAGCTAAAATAGCAATAAAATGGGCCTCCGATAGGCCTCTTGAGGAATTAAAAAGAGCAGCTTTATTCTGCGGGTGTTTTCAGAAAGAAATAAATCAACTCGGCACTGCCGAGCAGCAATGAGACCCCGGTATACCTTTATTTCAGATGTGTAGGATGCCAAGGCAGAGAAGTGTGCAGGAGAAATACAGATTGCATTTGAAACTGAAACATGAATATGGTTGTAATTTTAATGCTTCATGCTGGAAAAAGGTCATCTGTGGCTAGGTCGGGGTTTTCTTAAGGTCATTTCACACGGAGATGTCTGCCTGCCTTTGACGTTTCATCTAGCAGATGGCCAAGTCTTCTGACACATGAAATGGGTTCTTAGCACACCCCATGGCTATTTCTATCAACATCGATGATTCTTACACGAAGTGGAATATGCACTGATTGGAGACAAAGACCCGCCATCTCTCTGAGGCTGAAGATGGAGTTCAGAGAATGGGAAGAAAGTTTTTATGATTATTTAAAGGGAGAGCGATCATGTTTCTAAAATAAAAGTATAGCTCCAAATCCCTGGAGGGGAAAATAAGAACAGAATATGGATATAGGAAATATTATGTTTGCTGGTGTCTTCCGTTCAGAAAAAGTACACTTTAAAGGAAGATACATCGAATTCATTTCAAAATATTAACAGGTTATCCCTTCTTTCAGGAAAAGCAGCCCAGATTTCTGAGTTCATAATAATATTTATTAATTAAATTACCCGAGGTAATTGTCTAGCAAGGTAGATTACGAGTTTATGGGCACAGCTAAGTCATTCCTCTGCTTACAGCTTTCGTGCTTTTCTTGAGAACGTGCGATGGTGATGTCTGACCCTGCATCGTGTGTCTGACCAGTGGTTTGTAAAATAGTCTGAAGCAGAAGAAGTCATTATTACTATTATCTTTCATAACTGATGATTGCGTTGTTGATTTGAACAGCCACAGATGATATTGCTATGTTTCCTAAGTCATTCAGTCTATATGGAATTAAATCTGAAGAAAACGCAAAGAAAGAAAATTACTTTGAAACAAGAATACAAAACCAAAAAAGGCAAAGAAAGAAAATTACCTTAAAATATGAATATGAAACAAGATTGAGTTGCTAGGCAGTCGATATCTTATATAAAAAAAAGAAGTACCCAAAATAGAGCTGAACACTTTTCAGCCATCTTTCGACCTTGTGCTTTTGGACTTGGTAAATACTTGAATTACAGTAGGAAAAAATCTTTGTTTTCTTAGTCTCGGTCCAGGCTTCTTTGTCATCTGAACATTGCTGAAGCAAATCAGCCAACCCCACCTGCTGTGACTCAGATGACTAGGTCACTCCTGTGTGATGAACAAGGAAGTTGAAATGCATGGGTTCAGGAAGGTGGTGTGACATTAGAAACCCACTCCAGCCCTCCCTCACTGTCCCCCACCTCGGGTGTGGGGTCTGCGTGTTTCTCCCAGTGCTGACTGCTCTGCCCAGTGTTGCAGCAGGAAGTGAAGGTATGTGGCAGCCATCCAAGCCATGGGGGACCCAGGTGCACCCCTCTGGAAAGTATCCAAGTGCCCCCCGGGCTCAAAAGAGGTGAATATCCAGGTGTAACTGCAATGTCTATTTCTCGTTGTTGCTTCCCTGAGCCCCTCTGCCAACACCTGAATGGTCTCCGGCAAGCATCTCAACCCTGTGTTTGTGTTCTGCCATGTGCAGAGGCCAGAGGCTGCCAGGAAAGGCTGTAAAGTATTTTGTTCATTCATTTAGGATGATCAGGAAAATAGGGCAAGAGAATTCTTCTCATGTATCTCTCCTGGAGGACCTCCCAATAGAGTTCTCTGGAGACAGGCTTTGCATTTCTTGCCTTATAGGCCAGAATGTTCTTCCTTTTCATAGAAAGGGAGCAAAATGCAAAGAGCTCTGTGCCCATACAGACATACCTTGGAGATATTGTGGGTCTGCTTCCAGACCATCGTGATAAAGCAGATATTGCAATAAGTCAAGTCACACGATTTTTAAAAATTTCCCAGTGCATATAACAGTTATTTTACACTATCCTGTAGTCTATTAAGAGTTCAATAGAACTATGTCTAAATAATGTACATAACTTAATTAAAAATATTTTAGTGCTAAAAAATGCTATTATCTATGCCTTTATCCAGTCATAATCTTTTTCGCTAGTTCAGCATTTTATCTTCAGTTTGTAAAAAAAAAAAAAAACAAACAAACAAACAAACAAACCATAGTGTCCGTGAATTGCAATAAAGCTGAGTACAATAAAGCGAGACATGCCTGTCATCAGAGAGACCGTGCCTCTGTTCCCTGTTCCCCTTGGTTCATTTCTCCTCACTCATTAAGGTCTCTACCTTTGGGGAGCTTGTACAGTAAAGCGAGACATGCCTGTCGTCAGAGAGACCGTGCCTCTGTTCCCTGTCCCCCTCGGTTCATTTCTTCCTCACTCATTAAGGTCTCTACCTTTGGGGAGCTTGTTACCTGATGGATGAGTTCCAGACATATATCACCAACTTGGAGTTGAGTGCTGCAGAGAAGTGCACGGCAGGAGAAGCAGGTGTGGGAAGGGTGCTGGGTCAAGTTCAGAGTCCTAAGGAGTGTTCCCCTGAGAGACAGAAGCAAGAACCGTTATCCATAAAATGGATGGGATTAATCAGATTGTGGGGAAGGAATGGGCAGAGCTTGGCACAAGCCTGTAGGGGGATGAGTGATGCGTTTGAGGAATGGAAGGATGGAGTGCAGACGTTTGAAAACATAGTCTCCAAATCATTTGACACTCTTTTCGTCAAAGGGTAGATGTTGGTGACTGCCTTGGAAAATAGAATGTAATGACAGTAATGCTTTGTGACTTCCGGGTTGAGGCCATTCAAGGCCATGGTTTTCTGGCCTTTGGCTACTGCTCGTTCCCTTTCAGATTGCATCTATTGATCCCATGGATAAGCCAAGCGTTGGTGCTGTGGTCAACAGTCTCTGCTGAGCCTGTCCGCAGCCACCCAGGCCCAGGCCCGAGCTGGTGAGAGAGCCATCCTGGGAGTGGACCCTGCAGTATCAGATCTCAGCCCCAGTCGCTGGCCTTAGAGCCAGCCTCACTGGGCTCTTTCTGAATTTCTGACTCATAAAATTCTTGTCCTAATAAAATGGTTGTTGTTGGGTCTCCTAAGCATGGAGTAGTTTGTGTCACAGTAATAGACCATGGAAACAGGTGGTGTGGGCAGAGCACAGCCAGAAGAGCCAGGGATGCTGTGAAGCAAGATGGGGTGATGACCTGCTGCAGATATTACCTGGCTTTGGGAACATATTGAAGACTTCAGTCACTGCCCCTAGAGCAACGAGAATTTATTGGGAGCTTTTAACAAAATCAGATGTGTTTCTTGAAAGATCACATGCGCTTCAGTGCTGGTTTGAAAGGGCTCTGGATTGCGTTTGGAATGAGTGGTCTTTGAGGCATCAGGGTGAGAGATGATGGCATCTGGAACTAAGGGGGTCATGGTGGACACTGATAGGAGTGGAAAGAGTAGAGGGATCGTTAGAGGATAAAACTGTCTTGAATCGTCCAGGGCTTGACTAAGAGGATAAATCTCTGGGCGGAGTCCTATGACTCCACAGTGGCCAAGTTGTTCTGCTTGTTGATGGTGATGCCATTTATTAAGACAAGGTAGATGTGGAGATCAGGAATTTGGCCTTGGTGTTTTTGAGTTTAACCTACAGAATTCAAAGCAAAGGTGATTAATAGGTAGGTAGATATATAGGTCTGCAACTCAGAGAAAAAAGCTTGGTTCTACCCATCAGATGGGAGTCATCAGCCTAGAGATGATGACTGAAGCCACAGAGTTGGTTGATCTGGTCTAGGAAAGAAGTATAGAATAAAAATATATGGTCCGAGATGAAGGAACTCCAAGATTCTAAGGCACTAGTGGCCGAGAAGAAGAAACTCACAGATGAAGAAGGAGAAACTGGAAGACTTGTGCCCT
>NW_006494609.1:19838418-19865142 GCF_000325575.1 Pteropus alecto
GCCCATCTTCAGGACAGAAGTGGACAGGGACAGACGGATGTAAGAGGAAAAGCGAGTGCGGGCGATTTCAGGGGGAAAGCACTCCTTTCTAAAAAGTGTCTGCACAAAGGAGTACGATAAGGTGTTACGTGGAGGGGGGTTGAGAATAATAAAGTTTTTTTTTTTCCTAAAAATAGAATGATCACAATGAAATGATTGAGTATCAATGTGAAGGGTCTAATGAAATGCACTGAGGAAAGACAATGAGTTTAAATGGAGATTTTTAAGATTCTCGAGAACAGGGAAGGCTGTCTCAGAAAGAGAGGCAGAAATGGCTTTACATAGGAAGATGGATGTCCCCTCTAAGTTGCTAGGATGGAAGGAGAGATTGCAAGTAAGTTGAAGGTTTAGTATTCGGGGGAAGTTGAAGGAATTATCATCCAATTGTTTGGATTTTCCTCTGAGAGGTAGGAGGTTTTGTCATCTGTGTGTCAGGGGCGGGTTACAGAGGTTTGACCAAAGTTGTAAAGGTTTGAAATATTTGTTGCAAAAGCAAAACCTTGATGGGCCAAGAAAACATGTGAGGGCTGCCTGGAGGCGGTGTCTGCTTTTGAAATGGAATATCAGTGTGTTCTGTCTCACTGGGTGGACTTCTCCAGCAGCATTTGATTCTTGAATGAAGACCGGTAGACCACTGAGTTTATCTGCGGTGTGAGTTTTAACTCAGATGGATGTGAAACACATAGGGTGAGGGATTTTATGGAATTGGCAAACATATTTTAGAAATAATCTAGGCTGCACAAGGAGGGAAGTGAAGACACAATGAGCGTGATGCATTGGGAGAGATCTCAGCAGATTAATCGACTGGAGATTTCTAGCAACTTCTCCCAGGTGATCCGAGCAATGTTGCTTAAAGGCACAGCATTAACTGAGAATTTATTATCTACGCAGCTCTATTCACGTTTAGAAGTGCGAGGTAGTACCACATTGGTGGTGGTTATGGGCTCAGACTTATGGATCACACTGCCTGAGGATGAATCTCAACTCCCGCATGTGATCTTTGGCACCTCACTCAAACTCAAGGGGAGGCTACTCTTCTCACCTGCAAGATAGAGAAACTGGTCACTGTAGAACCTACCTCATGGGCCTAACTGTACATGAGTTAACATTGCCCAAGACACTTTAACGATCCAGGCTCGTGTAAACAATGCATATGAGATAGCATTGCCTTGAATGCTCACCCAAATCTTGGAGGCTGCTATTATTGTCTCCATTTCATACTTTAGGAATCTTAGGCTCTGAGAAGTAACACAGTTTGTCCAGGATCCTAGATAACCAAAGTCTAAGATTAGCTTAACCATATTATACTTACAACTTGCATATCATTAACGTCCTTTAACATTAGTTGTCTCGTCTAAGAATTGCGGTATCCACAAAGAACCGATATGACTTCTATGTCAGAGTCTCTCTCACTATTCCAAGATGCCGTCTGCAAAGTTCCTTAGACCATCCTTTCATCTATATCATGTGGGTTATATTTGCTCCATCTACCTCACAGGTGGATTATGAATATGAAATGGGACATGAGGAAAGAATTTGTCAACCGTAGAGCAGCTACTCTTCTCTTTCTCCTCATTCTTCTTTCTAATTCTCATTTCTCCCCATCACCAAGGGAGTGTTTAATCAGAGAATGTTCATCAGCCCATGGTTGTGTCTGCTTTATTCCAGTAGGGCAAGAGAGGGCTGGAAAGGAAATCATGAGCTTCCAGCAAAATGGATTCCATCTGTCATCGGCACCATTGTTCCATTAAAACAAGTTTTCAAACAGGCAGTCAATCTTTTACCCTTTGTCATCAAGACAAAGCCAACTGAATAGATGGAAACACAAAATAAGAGAAAGACCTCTTTATCCTGACCTTCGGGGGCGGACGCAGTCTTATGGACGTACGGCTATAACTATATGCACTATATCTGGCATGGTATCAATTTCTCTCTTATGGACTCAGAAGCCAGTGTCAACTGGTTAACAAAGAAGGTGGAGAAAGAAACAATACGAGGTAAGCAAAGCGATGCTTAAACATTCCCCCAAATGGCTTTACCTCGTCATTTCTTCAGGTCCATGCCGCCCTCATTGTTGGATGGTAGCACCACTTATCCATGGTATCATATGGATATGCGGCCCCCCTATCCTCCAGCAGAGCTGGGGCCTCACCGTTTGGAGAGGGAGACACGCTCACTTGTTACACTTTGTGACCCCATGTCGGGCACAGAGCTGAACCATCTGTGGGATGCATTATGGGACTCATGATTCAAACTGCTCCGAGGAGCTCCCAGTCACTCACAGGAAAGTATGCAACTCTTTAGCATGACATTTTCCATAGATGGAAGACAATAAGTCATATTTTTTTAAAAGAGTAAATCAGGAAAGAGCGACATGAGCATATCATTTAAAAATATGTAAATGAGGGGGAAGTGGTTAACCTTGAGGTGCTGGAGTCAGAAATGGACAAAATTGGGACTGGGAATTAAACACTATTTGACACATTAAACTGTGTATATAGATTACTTTGATAAGCATGAAAAATAAGAATAACATTTTCTGAATCTTTAGACTCTGTTATTCTTTAAGAGAAGCTAAAAAGCAATTTTTCCATTAATACTTTAATGCAGTCTGTGTTTATCAGTTATTACTTATCTTTTTTTTTATTTCATCCGAAACATTTTATAATTGAAAAGAGAACAGGTAGGAGAGAGATGATAATCTAATGCATGTGGTAAAAGAATATTTATAAAATCGTTAGATAGCTAAGGTCACAGAACAACCTAACCATAATACCATTTAAATTTTGCATTTTGTTTAAAATTAATGTTTATTACCTTATCTTAAGTCTGCAGAGGATCAGAGCTTATTATCTCCTTGTTAGCTATTGAGACACTGAGGCCACACAAATTGGTCACAAAGAGGTGGAGTCCGATCTAGAAAATAGTAATTTCTCTCTTTTTCACTCTGTTGTGCCACGTCCGGGATTCTAGATAAGCTCGGTTACGATGCAGTAATAAACAGACTCCACATCTCAATGAATTAAAGCGGCAAAGAGGTCAACCTGTGTCTCTGGGACTTTATCGCACTGTAGTGGTCCTCACTACAGATCTGCGCGGACTGTGTAGCCACTATTTAGAGCATTGCCAGACACCATCATAGAACAAAAAGAGACCACCGAAGCATGTACCTGGACAATCATATACTCCAGCCTGAAAGTGATGCCCAAACTTCTGCCCAAACTCACTGGTTAAAAAAAAAAAATTATGGGACTTCCATTTGCATTGTGCATCCTTTAACAGATTTTCTTAATTACGGTTATTTTAATGCTCAGAAGGGAGGGAATGGGATATTCGGAGAAAAGATCTAATGACTATTCTTAATCACAAGGCGTTTTTTTTTATCAGTTAGCAATGACAAAGTCTTACTCTTATTTTCTTCCCATAACCTGTACCTCACTGACCCTCAAATAGTAGCAAACATGGGCAGCGGAGGGAGAGGGGCTGAGAAAGGCGAGGAGAAATAACTCAAGTAAAGTGTGTTCGGGAACACCATCGACCCAGTAATATTTTAATCACGGTCCTTGCTGCGCCAAGGTGTGAAAAAGACAGCCTTCTTTCATGGTCTCAAACCCAACCCCTAAAGCCCCCAGAGCAATGATTATTAGCACGGTAATGATGACGACGATGATGAAAAGTTTAAAATGGGATTTTGTTGTTGTTGTTATTTGCGCCCCCCAAAATAATGTCTGAGGAGAGAGAGAAGCTTCCTTCATGTAAGCAAAAAATTAGGGGAGAGGAGGTGATGATGATCCAGGTGGGGACCCGAGAGTGTGGAGACAGACTCTCAAGACACAGTCATTTCTTTTTTGATTGAAAATGAGTCTCGGGGGGTGGGGGGAGGCGGGGAGAGGTTACACCACTTCCTCAGAGCCAGTAAAAGAGAGAAGGAAAAATGTATATCCAGTAAATTGTGCAGCCGTGTGGAAAATAGTATGTAGATTCCTCAAATAATTAAAAATAGAGCTGCTGTACAATCCAGCAATTCCACCTCTGGGTATTTATCTGAAGAAAACAAAAAACACTAATTGGAAAAAGATATCTGCACCCTGTGCTCATTGCAGCATTACCAGTGACAGCCAAGATAAGGAAGTGACCTAATGTCCACCAGGAGACGAAGGGGAAATGAAGATGTGGTACGTGGATGCGATGGAATATTATTCAGCAACCAAAACAAAAAGAGAAAGAAATCTTGCCATTTGCAACAACGTGGATGGGACTAGAGGGAATTATGCTAAGTGAAACAAGTCAGGCAGAGAAAGACAAATACCGCATGACCTTACTTATATTTGTAATCTGAAAAATAAGTACACCAATAAATAAATGAATAAACAAAACAAAATGGAAACAGACCCATGGGTAGCGAGGCCAAGCTGATAGTTGCCGAAGGGGAGGAGATGAGAGGGTGGGAATACAAGAAAACTAAAAAATATACATAAAAATGAGGCAGCTTGCTTTCTGGGACTTCCTGTCTCTGTCTTAAAAATAATAAATGAATGAATAAATAAATTGAATTAAATAAAGTATATCTATTACTAGGAATGGCGACCAGACAACTTAAATGAAGAAAAAGTGATTGCCCAAGAAGAGTAATAGTACTCTTACACTTTTATTTATTTTCTACTAAAATCATCTAGATTTTGATCGGGGATCAGGTAAGATTTATGCTTGGAGTTGGGAAAGGTGAGGTGAGGCTCAAGGTTAGGGTGGGTGGGAAGGGTGAGATAGGTTTAAGTTTATGGACATACTAGATGAGGTCAAGTTTGGTGTTCACTACGAGAAGAGAGGTTAGGTTTAGGGTTAGGGATGTGCAGAGGGAGGGTCCAGGTGAGGGTTTGCATGGGGCGATGGGGCGCTGGGTCTAGGGAGGCCACAGTCTTGCTTGAGAGCTGATGTGCGAATGGTCAGTACACATGCGTCCACCTATTTGTGGATTCAGAATTCCTCCGGGAAGAAGGAATGGTTTGATCACATGCTTGAGGAGGTGACACAAAATGATTCCCACTGGGACTTCCCCGTGGACCCTGTGCAGGCCCAGTGTGTTAGACGGTGAGTCAGGATAGGATGCTGAGGGCTAGGAAGGAAGCCCTTGGAACCTGTCATAAAATGTTCAACCTACCCTGGAGATTATGGAGAGTGAGGAAGATTTTAGTCAGGGGTGACGTGAAACTCATACTTTCCACCATGAAGAACGTGCCGTCCTTCCATCTCCTTGTGGCTGGTCCTCCGCTGAGGGCGCCAGCACAGAAATGGAGAAATCAGAAACCACTCTACCAGGACACGAAGGGCTCCAAAGAGCCGAGGGGGAACTCAGCGAGGCTTGGCCCACGGTCGTCTCTCCTGCCGAGACTCTGGCTCCCTCTCCACTCCTACCACGACTCCGATGGATTTTAGCAAGGTTTTCTGCTAACCAGTAAGTTTTGGGCATGTGTTCTTCAATCGTCCCTTCTTCCTCCTTCTCTTTCTTCTCTCATCCGTCAAAGGAGCACCCCGATATTTTTCCAGTTGTTGATTAGAGAGGAAGGCTGAGAAAACCAAGGGCAGACAGCACGTGCAAAGGCCCAGAGGCAGGACATAGTCTGGCCCTTCGGGATGTGAAATGAAGCCTCTCTCCAAGAGCTGGCGGCAGACCCAGCAGGAGGAGATGAGCGGGGTGGGCATGAGGGGCTAACACCACATTGGAGTTAAAACTTTATTTCGAGAGGAAAAAAATGGAAAATAATAAACTTAGAAGAGAGATATTACATTTGCTTTTTCAAGTCTTTAATCATAGCTATAAAAACTACTGGAGATAAGAAACGTGTGTAGTGTATATGCGTGCGTATGCATGCACATATGTGTATGTAAAAGATAAATAATAGATGATAGATAGATAGATCGTAGATAGATAGATCAAATCTTGGAGAGGGTCACATCTTCCAAACAAGACTAGAAGCTAAAAAGAAAAGACTGGCATAGTCGAATACATGAAACTATAAACCTTTAATTTGTCAAAAGATACTATGTAAAAGTTAAAAGACAACAGATTGAGAGAACATATTTGCCACTTATACACACAAATTATTAATATTTTTTCAAAAGCAATTCAATGGGAAAATTAGCAAATTCATAGAAGGATGAGATATTAGTTCACAAGAGGAGAAATACAAACAGCCACTAGTGCTCAGAGAAATGCAGATCGAAGCAGCATGACAGCAAAGTTCAACCATTATGTTTCTCTTTAAAACATGATAATGATCTCAAACCAAGAGGAGTGAAAGAGAGACTGTATTTTCACCAATAGCTACTCAGACCGTTTAAAAAATCGATATAGTCCTTTTGGGGTACAATCCGGCAGTTAACTTTCAAAATGTTTTAAGGTGCACACTGTTTGTCCCCACGATATGTACGTGCCAGGATGGATGTGCTTATCACTTCATTACTTGTAAAGGCAACAACCCCACCAAAATGAATCCTGAGTGTCCATCAATAGATGAAAAAATAAAAGTATCCTGAATCCCCAAACTCCGGAATACCAAAGAACCACTGAAAATAAGTTACAGCAGCTGTGTGAACTGATTCGGAGTATCTCACCATTAAACAAATAAGCTGCAGAGACAAAGGAACAACCCATTCACGTAAACACACAAACAAAAATGGGAGTGCATACAAGTACCCCTCGATGAAGAGGAGACTTTCGGAAGCTTGGAGGAGAGCAGGGTTCTTTGAGGGTGTGATATATATTTTGGCGAGAAGGAGGACTGTAATCCCGTGCTCTATAATTAAATAAAATTATTATTTAATTTTAGTCATTTTACGGTGAGGATACATCTACTATTTACTCGTGCGCTCTGAAAGACAAACAATACTATGACTTCAGAAACAGATCCTCTGGCAGCAGCGCCCGAGGCGGACTGGAGGGGTCCAGGAGGAAAGGCAGGAGGTCTGGTGAGGACAACCCTGCAGAAGCCCACTTAGCGGGCAGGTACGTGTGGGAACCACATGGAGATGCCTGAGTTTGGAAAACAGAGCTAAAGTCACGAGCGCTGAGAATGCGAATCCGGATGACTGAGTTATCCCACAGGGCAAGGAGCTTGTCAGTAAAGGCGCTCAGAGTTTATCTGGTAAGTGGCAGGGGGTGGCTATGAACAGTGATAAGCGGGAGAGAACGTGGCGAAGCCATGAATTCTGAGCCAGCACATGCTTGGCGTCACTTTAGGCAGGGGTTATACTCAGGAAACGGAAAATGACTGACATCGAGGGTGGGAGATGTGGGAGCGGGTGGGCTCCTTTCGGTTGGGAGCCTAACCTAGGTGCAAAGCCGTGGACTTGAATTGTCCCGGATCAGAGCTGCGATGCAGCGAAGTTGGCTGGACGCCTGCCCGATGCCCCTGAACTTCTTTAGGGAGCCGCTCCAAGCCTCGGGGACAACTCTCGACAGACCACCAGTGCTTCCAAGAGTCAAAAGGAAACCTTCTGTTCATCTGAGATGGGGCTGCCCTTACTGACTAAAGAGCCCTTTTTCTCTGGTTCGGCTGGAAATTATTCCACCTGTCTTGCTTACCTCACGCGGCTGAAAAACTCTCGTTTGGTTAATAAAACGGGGGGACCAACAAACAGCTAAACATTGGGGGAAAATGATCTAAAAAGAGCACACTTCGGTTGGGACACCTGTGGGGTTGAAAAGTAGAGTAGCACTCGATGCTGGGAGAACTGGACTTCACACTTGCTCTGTCCCAGGCTGGCCAGGCAATCTTTTGGGACCTCGGTTTCCCGTTTTGTAAAATGGATGCTTTTACATTTATTTCCGCTCCCACATTACGACGTGGGGTCAGCCTGGATCTTTCCCTCACCCGACGCTCACCTCCCTTTGAATATATATACCTACACCCCCATCTGGAAGGATTGTTGATTGATGGTAGAAGAAAGGATATTGGAAAGAAAAAATAAATAAATTGAATTCATGCGAGTGGGGAGGGAATTGCCTCATTAACGGAATAATTAAGCTGTTAGTTAATTTTACTTGTTAGCCACAGAAAAGGGCAAAAATCTTCTCAGCAAGGACCCCTCTTCTTCCGTATGATTAAAAGAACAACAGAAAGGTTGGTATCTTGGATGTGCCTAGTAATTATATGCCTGACACTTTTTTTTTTCCTTTTTAAATATCATATGAGGCAGATGTAGTTTTAAAATCCTGGCAATTTACACAACACTATGAAAGTGTCAGTTCTTCCTAATCAGAAATTTTCTGCACTTCCCCCACCCTTATTAGCAGTAATTCCCGCTAATTGATAATTATTACCTTTTTCTTAGTCAAATTTAGTTGTTGGTGTAACAACACTTCCTGCTTTGCTAAGATCAATATGTTTAACTATCACTGTAAATAATGCATAAAATTAATAATAAAACTCCGCTTGCTCGATAGAACGCAAACTTCATCAGTTTCTTAATTTTCAGTCATTTTATTTGTTTATTTTCGTTACAGACTGGTAATAATAAGTAGCTTTTAAGTCCAAACGATGAAATTCTTCACGTGTAAACACCATTAGGACTTTGACTGAAGCCTGGGGACCCAACAGTGCTACCCACCACCCGCCTCCGCCACCCCCGCCAGCCTTGGAAGTCCCATGGGGGATAAATCCTATTCCTTCTTCAAGTTCAATTGCAATAATTCTTAATTGATTTACAGAAGACAATGGTTCTTTACTACTTTTACCGGACTGGACTCAGCCCCGAGCCACCTCTCGTGGGTTCTTGCAGGCTAATTTTCTGGAAGTTGTTGATGTCTTTATGGCCGTGACGGGCAGGGCTGCAGGCATCTGGGTCTTAGCCCAAAATGACTCCTAATAAAGAAGCGCTGGCAAACGGCCCTGGAAGAGCTTCAGAGAAGGGAACGTAAACATAGCATTGTTCTGGCATGTGTCCGCCGTCCCAAACCTACCTCCTCCCTCCCCCCCGCCCCATTCTTAATTAAATCAGAAACACTCAGCTATCTGGGAGACAAAGACTGTGGCTTTAAAAAAAAAAAGATAATCCAGGAATCTGAAAATACGGAGAAAGATCGTACATGAAGAAGTCTTGCTGGTCCAGGGCTTTCTCCTAACCTTGCAGCCGGAAGAGTCCCTGAGGGACGCTTCCCTGGGCGACAGGCATTTCATCCTCTCCTTGATAAAAATGCTCTCATTGGGTGCTGTCATGGAAAGAGCAGGGGAAATGGGCATAATGCACAAAGGCTCTGAATTCCTGAGCCTTTGTGCGTTAGCGTTGTGGCTGAGACGACCTTGATCTTTACGGGCCTCAGCGTTCTCATCTGCAAAGTGGAGAACACAGCTTAAGCAATCTCCCAGAGTCTTTCTTTTATTCCACCTTAAGTCGATATCTTTTGACACCAATATATGTACTTCTTTAAGAATGAAAACAAGAACAGCCAAAAGACTGATTTTGTACAGGGCAAGGGAAAAAGGTCAGTACATGGACCTCCATGGCAAGCTCATCTCACCTTGGTTAACCAACATTGGCTCTCTCATTTATTAGGGAGGAGTAAAAGTGTAGAGAAAAAGGAAAGTCCGTTTTCAGAAAGAGCAGGAACGGACATATCAGAGGAACCCGAAGAGTGACAGGTTTTTCTCACAGGAGAGGAAAAAAGAAGATACAGCCCTGAAATGGAAAGAAAGCCACGCCTAAGAGGCATGCGGAGACCAGATGGCACTGGACATGGGGTGGGCACAGAGCCAGTGGGAAGCAATGAAAAGCATAATGGCAAAGCTCAAACTCATACTGAAGCCAGAAAAGGACTGTAACGGGCAGAGGGGACAGAGAGTGGACCCTGGGAAAGCAAGTCAGTGCCGGGGAACAGAGATTTTAGACGTCCTCTCAGAACATAAAGGTGAAGGAAAAGACAGAGGAAGTGATAGTCATGAGGCACAAAGATCACTTATAATCTGTGGTTTACTTAATGAATATTTATGATTCAATTATCACATTCCAGAGATCGTTCCAGTGCTTTAAATACAGCAACAAACAACAAAGACAAAAATCCTTGAGCTCTTAGAGTTCATAGTCTGAGCGACAGGTCTTATTGAGTGCAAACTTTATCAATTAGAAGTAATCAAAAAGCACCAATATTTTTTAGCTACCAAGTTTCTGTTCTTTATATGAAAGGACCAGCATCTACCTTGTAGGATAGATTATGTTCATGCACACACAGGGAGCTCTATGCACAATGAAGCAACTCGCCTGCCATCAATGACCCAGATGGGAAAGGGAGGGGTCGGCTTTGGCTCATCACCCTTCAGTCCGTTGTTTATTAGTTGGCTGTCTTGTCAGCTCTTGTACTTTAAGCTTGTCTTAGGACCACTATGCAGGATATTTTCCTGAGCAAAATAAGGGACCAACAATTATTTATGGATTGTTAGTGAATGAAACCTGAGGTCATCCTACATAGCTTACAATTCATGAAAAAGTCTTTATGTTTATAAAGACCAGAATATAGAAGTCAAAGTTCAGTCCATGATTAGAGAAACCCAATCGAAATAAATTTAAGCTCTCGGATGTCCTGACAAAATCATCAAAACGACGAAAACAAAGTCAGTATCTATCTAGTTAATGAATACGTTGCCTACCAATAAATAAAAGTCATGGCACCTCAGACTTTTGTTCTGCAGTACTAATGCCTGTACAGTGTTATCTATGGGGTTTGTGAGGAAAATCACGTGGCCTGGACCTCTTTAATTGGTGATGTCTTATTCCCTGTAGGAAGGCAATAGAAAGGCACTATCATCCACTTAAACACTGCCCCCCCCCCCACCAAAAAAAAAGGATGCCATTCACTCATCCTTTTTGGAAAAAATGATGAATAGGAACCTACAATGAATCCAATTTGAGGTACTCAAAAGTGGAAACATTACATCTGTTAAAAAATGAGATTAAGATAAATTGTCATCAGCCTCTGCTCAGGTTCTATTTTAAAACAGAGATATTTGTGGGTCTTTCTTCATACATTTTAGTCCCTTAAATTAATAATCTACTTGGGACATATGTTGCCAGTTAGACAGTATATCCTGAGAGTAAAGTTTGCTCCTAAATCAAGATATGTACATCTTAGAGATGCCATCTCTCCAGCCCTATTTTTTTTTCCCCACCAAATTCGATGAGCTCTTGAATTAGTCAGCATTGCTAAGGTAACGAATGATCCCAGATCTCAGTGGTATGTAATAGCAACAAAGGCTTATCTTTATTCACCTTGAACTTTACCTATGAAGTGCTGCAGACTGTCTCAGGTCTACTTTGCATGTCTTCTTCACGCTAGGACTGAGACTAAAGGAGCTGTCCCTACTGGGACATGTTCTCATGGCCGAGAGAAAACGGCAGGGGAGCTGATGAAAACCCTTAACGGTTTTCACAGCTTCTGCTTGGCCATAGTGTATGTCACATCTGCTCGTATACCATTGGTAAAAGTGAATTACAAGGCTAAGTTCTGTGTCAGTGTGGCAGGAAAGCGTACCTCTCCTGAAGGAAGGGACTGCGGGATATCTGACAATGGCTAGGGGTGTATGAGTCTCTTACAGGGAAGGGAAGGGTATAATTGAGAACACTGATTTTACCATGCAAATCAAAGAAAAATTTGATGGTGGGACATTACTGAACTATCTTCTCTCTCTCTCTCTCTATCTCTCTCTCTCTCTCTCTCTCTCTCTCTCTGTCTCTTTGTCTCCCTCTCTGTCTCTCTCTCTCTGTGTTTCTTTGTCTCTCTCTAACAAACAATTTAGGCCAAGCAAAATAATGGTCACATTTTATTGCTAGAAAATTTGTTGAATAACTTTTTGCTTCTTTAAATTTTACACTGAATGACTTGAGTTAATTTGAATAACTAATAAGCTATCTAGTGACAGATATTATTGCTTTCATCAAACCTAATTCATCATCCATCATAAGAAGTATCATTGTTTTATGTACCACTAAGAAAGATACCAATTAAACTATGATATGCCATTAATTATAAGATACATCCCAATATCAGAGATGTTAAAATGTGAAAAATATGTGTCTTAGAATTAATGAAATATGGTATCTATTATTATATTCCTTCATATCTAATCATGTTTCAAATAAGATCTATGAATCTTCTTGTACTAATCATAACTTTAAATCAGCATATATATATAATATAGAATCAACAATGTAAAATTTGAAAGATCAGACAGGATTAAAATATTCTAGAATATTCATAGTGATTGTTATATCTGGATATTAAGATGAGCAAAATTCTATACCTTCATTGTAATTTTCTATAGTTTTCTAGTTTTAATAAACTAGTATTAACACCATAATCACAAACATTATTTGTATTTTAAATAATTGCATACAATTTTATGTGTGCCATATGATAAAATTTTTAAAAATAAAAAATGTAGCAGAAAATATATCAAACATTAACAGTGTTTATTTCTGATAATGGATTATGGATGTTATTTTTCTTTCTTCTCTCTACTTTTGACAATGAGAAACACATTTTTTTACAGAAAAGCAGGTTCTATCTTCCAACAGGGGCTAGCACACATTAGTCATAAGTCAAAAAGTCAATTAATAGTCACCTATCAAAGAGCCATTCTCTCCTTCTCTGTTAGGGCAATCCCCTATTTATTCTAGGTCTGAAAGTGCTGATCTGAAGATTGTTTCATCATCAATCTGCTTTTGCCGAGTATGTCCATGTAAACGAGTTCTCACAAATGAGATACAAGTGAAAATGTCCAACGAGACTTCCAGTAAAATTTCTTTAAAGCAAGGCAGGTAAATCTCTTACCTTTTTTTCTTTCTTTCTTTCTTTCTTTCTTTTTTTCTTATTGGAATACTGCAATAATGGCTGGAGCTTCAACAGCCATCTTGGACCTTGAATTAACTTGAGAACAGAACCAATGCACAGCATGCTAGAGCTAAACAATAGAGTAGCCTGGGCATCCGATGATGTTGGAGCTACCTTACCATGCCCAGACTGCTTACCTTTGGATATCTATACAAGAGAAAGAAATAAATCTCTAACTTATTTAGTCTTCTACTATTTAAGTTCCTGTTATTCACAGTTGGCAGAAATTTCTAACTCACGCAAGGACGTAAATGAAAGCACAGCTCTGAAGCCTTTGTCTTCTGTGTATGATCATGAATGTGGATGAGACAGAGGCACAATGTATTCCGTGATCATTTGAAATAAACAGTTCTGAGTTGTCAAATTTAGCTTCAACTCAGCCATGTTCCACATCAGCATCGAGGACAGGAGGAAATTCTGAGGTCTCCATGCAATCAATGAACCTGGCTACACGGATGACATTATCTCCAGTACAAATGAGTCTTTTATTTTTTCTCAGCCATTTTCACTATTCCCCACATGGGCCAGGGTCTCTGACCTCTTGTTTATTTCTTCCCGTGTTGTCCTTTCCCTGAAGCACTTGGCTAATTTTGTGCTTCAGTGACCAAGATGGGCATTTGTCACTTTCTTCGGAAAGAAATGAAAGCAGGTGAATTTGACATTACCAGCAGCACTTAACTGAATCTTGGCTCAAGTGACAGCTCACTGAGCACTTTGTTTGAATATATATGCATCTAGAACTTGGAGATTTTCCACAAGATTCATGTGTGTGTTTCTTTCCATACTTTAACGGCAATAATCTTTGTTTCAGAATCCAGTGATTCAGACCAAAAGAAAAGAAAAAGGAAAAATATTCTGAAAGCCCTTTAAGACTACAGCTAAGAGAGAATCCCCATCTGAGAGCTTTGTCTTATTTATAGACTCCCTGGACAAACTTTTGTATAAGGTAAGATAAATAATTCATTTAATCAATATACTCACATGATGAACTGACATATACAGATTTCTAATACAAATAAACAGATCAACTTACGTTTTTGTGGTTGTTGAATTTGGTGAAGCAAAATTCTCTAACCTCTCATTCACCTTGTAAACTATGTGTGCCTGCTGACTGAGCATATGACTTAAATTATCCAAAGACCACAGCTATGGTTCTTGGAAAGCATGGGCCACTGTTGATGTCACTCGTTGGAATTCATGCCCAGGGGCAGCGTCTCATGGTCTCCAGGATGCCAGGTGAGGCCATCCATGGTCAATCCTGGGATCATCGCCACCTGGTTCCTCCCTCTGCCCCCTAAGGTTCATATTTATTAAAGCGATATTAAATTACATGCACACCTCATGCCTCTTGGTCCACTTCCCTGGAAGTCTTGGCATGTTTATATGTATTTCCCTTTGGAATGTCATTCCTAACTCTTCTGTTCACTGAGAAAACTCCTGCCCAATCTCTAACATCCAGTTCCATTACCCCATTTTGTCAAAGGAGAAAATCATGTGTAGAGAAGTGGAGTTATTTGCCTCAGACCATGTAAGTGGTGATAGAGTCAAATCTTGACTATAAGGGTCCAAATTCTGTGTTTGTGTCTGCTTATGACTGTGAAAAGAGTGGCTTTATTCACCAATTAGATTGCAATATAATTCACTTATGATGTGTGCTTATGTTTTATTCTCCAGTTTCTAAGGTGGAAGCAGAGGTCAGTGATTTGAGACCTTTCTTTTTTAATACAGGCATTTTAGTGCCATAAATTTTCCTCTAAGTATTGCTTTAGCTGCATGCCACACATTTTGATAGGTTGTGTTCTAATTTTAATTCAGTTTAATACCTTCTAATTTCTAATTCTATTTTTAATTCCTTCTGTTTGGAGGTCTTTGAGATTCTTTGATCCTTAAGGTTACAAGGCTTTTTTTATTTTTTAAAAAAATTTTAGGTGCTAGTTTTTCAAATACTTTTTTGCTCTCCCCTCCTTTAAGGATTCTAATTACATGCATTTGACGTCATTTGACAGTGTCCTCCAGGGCACTGATACTCGATTTTGTTTGGAGTCTGTTTTCTTCTTGTGTTTTATTTTGGATAGTTTCTAGTATTATATCTTTAAGTTCAGTAAGTTTTTCTTCTGTAACATCCAACCTGCTGTTATCCTCATGCAACTTGGCATTATCGTTTTCATCCCTAGAAGTTTGATGTTGTTATTTTTTTATATGTCTCATGTCTCAACCTATTCCTTCATTTCTCTAGACCATCGAGTATATGAAATGAATGAAAAAAAAAAAAGTCAAAATAATTGTTTTAATAGCCTGTCTATTAATCTTATCAGCCATGCATTTCTGAGTCATTTTCAGCCAGTTGACTTTTCTCCTCATTATGCCTGATAATTTTTTATTAGATGCCAGAGACTATGAATTTTACCTTATTGAGTGGTGGATATTTTATATTCCTTTAAATAGTATTAGGTATTATTCTGGAATATAGTTAAGTCACTTGAAAATCTCTGATTTTTTTTTAGATCTTTCTTTTAAGCAAGACCAGAGTGTCATTTAGACTGGGTCTTATTTTGCCCTACTGCTAAGAGAAAATACTTGTGGTAGGATAGCTACCTGATGTCCTATGAGTAATTAGGGTTTCTACACTGGCTGATGGGAACAGGCCCTCTTCTTAGTCCTATCTGAATTCTAGGCATTCTTTTTTTTGACCCTTTTAGATGATTCTTTTCCTGCCTTGTGTAGGTTTCTCACATCCATGTGTTAATCAGACTTCAGTTGAAGAATTCAGGAGAATCAACTACAGATCTCTGAATTCTCTCTGTGTGCAGCTCTCTCCTCTCTGATACTCTGCCCTGTGAACTTGATTCCCCTTGACCTCCCACAATATTTCCTCAACACAGGAAGGCTGCCAAGCTCTAGCAGGCTCCTTCTCCCTTTGCCGTGGCCTAAACATTTGAGGCTCCTTCTCACTATAGCCCATCTCTCAGGGGTCGCTGTTCTTCATTGCCTCGTGTCCAGTTCTTGAAAAGTGTTGTTTCTACGTTTTATTACTCTTCTTTTTATTTGTTTCATGGTATGTGTGGTGTCTGTTACATCCCTGGTTGTAAGTCAAAGTTGAGTTTAATTTTCTGTTATAAAAATGACTTGTGTATTAGAACCTTTGAGAAGAGTCTGGAGAAATAGTTTGCACTGATAAATAATCTTGTTATTCTTGTTAGATCGTGGTCAATTATTTCCTTAGCTTGGGGAGCATGTCTCTTTGAACCAGCACTTCACCTACTCTACCTCATGGTCCAATAGGCAAGTTTCACACTTCAGATTGCCTCTTGCAAGCTATCAGATATCAAATTACCTAAACTCCCTTACGTCAATGTATTTAAATCTATAAAATGGGACTACTATTACCTACCTAATGAATTTGTAATTGTTAAATTAAATAGCATATAAAAATGTCTTTCTAATAGGAAATGTCTGGAAAATAATTGTCTAATTAAAGACAATTAAAAGTTGTATACTATAAAATGTCAGGGTCTATCCATTGTCTCAAAGTCAATTATAGTTACATATTTTTATCTATCGGTCTGGTTTAATTTGCATCAAAGAATGTCTGTTAAATGTTCTACTTTGCTAAGAGAATTGTAACTTAAACTTTTTTCTTTTCATTTATCTAGTAAAAACTATGCCCTAAAATATGCAGAAAGGAAACATTTATTTGAAATTTGGTGTTTTTAACAGTGTGGTTCACATATAATCGAGGTTGAAATTTCTCTTACAGAAAATAAAATGTCCTCAGTTAATTCATTTAGCCATTGAGAGGGCATTTTCATTTGGGAATTTGTTGAGACTTGGTGGAAGCTTATCACTGGCAGAGATGGTGGTTCCAATAACTTCACTGGGTCTCACCGGGGCATGGGCCCATGTGCCTCAGTCAGGATACCCCTGTGATCTATTTCACTGTAGAGAGAGCACTATAGAAGCAGCTAGGTGCAATGCTCTCATTTTGCTACAGTATACATTGTATGACGAAACTACCCTCTTGCTGGTCTGGGTTTTTAAGCTTCCAGAGGTTTCTAATGTCTTCTAGCTGATGATGTCAGTATGTTCACCCATATAGACCACTTGCCTCCATCCTAGATTGTCCATCTGTAATGAATTGCAACAGAAACCTGGGTTATTTCTTCATGGTTATGGAATTCTGGGCAAAAGAAGCAGGAAGAGAAATTCCATTTTCTTCCATCTATTTTCTTTGAAATGAAAATAAACCCTTCTTAAATGCCCACTGTAGTAGAAACACTTTATGGTGACTATTCAACTCATGGTACCATGTTAACTTCTCTCCTTGCCCACAGAATTCATATTCATAAATAACCCCAGTGGATTGGGTCACGTGCAGACAGGTTGCACAAGCTGAGCCAATCAAATTCAGCATTGAAACTCATTAGTTATATATCATATGAGATTCCCCCTTAACAACAACAACAACATCCTAAGAGCCTAGAGCTCTAGTGATTTGGATATATTTCACCAGATGAATAGGATAAGCAGGAACACATATCTGCAGATATATGAGAAGGAGTTGGATTGAACAAAGAGAAGTAGAACTATGACAAAACAGGTCCATTCTCTAATCTCTGCAGATGCTGTTCCATGCCTTGCCCAAGGACTGGCTGCATTTCCACTCTGAGGTTCTAGGAGGCATGGCTGAATATCTAAATTTCATTTCAGCTTGCATTGGTTTCTTCTGCTTGCAAACACAATGCCCTAATAAAGCATGAGTGACAAAGAGTAAAGAGCAGCTGATCTACATGTAAGGGGAGAGGAAAGACACCAAGAAATGTAGACACAATGTAGGCCAAGAGTTTTGCTATAAACTGATTCATCTAGTTCTAAAAGCTATCGATGGGAGGAAGATTCAATCGGTCCATTTTACAGAGGAAGGAACTGAGAGTCTGCTAATTCAAGCGATTTGACTAAGATCATAAAGTTAGAAGTAGATGTTAGAACCAAGGTCTAAAGCCGGGTCAGCTGACTAGAGCTTCTGGTGCATGAGAATGCTACACTACTCGTTCAAGTATGACAAATGACAAAGGTGATATATGACTTGTGGCTTCTGAAGTTCTTGACCACAGGTTGGGTTTGGTTTACAGACAGATCATAGGTGTTTACTCATCAATTTAAAAAGAGCCTGAAGAGTCGCTCAAAGGGAGTCAGATAGGGATCAAGACCAGCAGAGGAAACCTGTTTTCTCCATGTATAATAAGCAATTAGGTGAGTTTTTCGTTAATTCAATCAGAGAAACAGAGAAATATTGCAATTCTTTGAATTAAGTTTTGAAATAGAAAAAAAAAAACATTTATGCTGTTGACCTTTGTCAGTTTCATGTAAGAGGAACTGACGATGAGCCACTGAACTAGCAAATTAGCTTTGCAGAGCTGTTGACAGGGTCAGTAAGAAATGAAACCCATTTTAACAAAGATGAGCTGGTTTCTAAGGTGTATGACTCAGTTTTGGAGGCCTCAGCCATAAAAATGTTCAGGGGCACTTCGAAGCATACTCTAAAAAAAGTGCAGATTTTTCATCTTGAGACATTTAACTCTTTTCTTTTCCTTCTCATACCAGTAAAGAAGAGCGTGAAGCTGACCTGCCAAATCTTCAGAAAAGCAGAGCTCTTTTCAGCTACTTAAAACCAAACAGAAATATTGGGCATCTAGTCTTCAATAGACGACACAGTCACTGCCAGTGTATTGGCTCCTCACTTCAGAAGCGGGAGACTTAGAAGCAGCTAAGATACAGACAGATTGTGTAACTTGCTGTAACCTCTTATCCCCATACCTATGTTAAGATCACTGTGGAGGATGCAGGCTGCAGAAATAAGAAAAGACTAGCTAGAAGATCACTGATTCTGGTCTTTATACTTGCAGAAGTACAAGTTTCATTACATTTAACAGACTCTCTTGAGGTAAGTGTGATTATGTGACTGAATTCTAGCCAATGGGCTGTAAGCAGAAGCGGTATGTAGCAAGTCCTTCCTGGTGCATAAAATATTCCTACAAGCAACTTTCCTTGTTCTTTCTCCTTCCAATGGCTTGGCAAAGAGAAGCCCAGCAGTTTTAGAACCTCTATGTTAAAGATGGAGGAGCCACAGGATGGTAGGTGTCTGGATCCCTGAATCACCAATTGGAGGAGAGCCAGTCACCAATTAGAAATATTTATTTTTGACTTCATGTGGCTGAACATAAATTGTAGCATACTTGAGTCATCAAGACATGTGAGTTTATCACCACGAGTAGTGTTAACCACTATGAAGAGCTAAGGTCCATGAGCGTGATGTGAGGTTTTTGTGGAAGGATTTTACACTGAAATGTAATCCTTAAATGTGATGGTAAATTTTATATGTCAACTTGGCCACAGTATGGGGCCAAGTTGTTTGGTCAAACACTCACTAGTCAATTTTTACACATGATTAACATTTACAATCAGTTGACTTTAAGTAAAGCAGATTACGCTCCACAAGTGTGTGGGCCTCAACCAATCAATTGAAGGCCTTAGGATGGAGAGCTAGGTTTCCCTGAAAGAAGGAATTCTGCCTCTAGACTGCAACATAGAAATTCTGCACAAGTTTTCAGCCTTTGGGCTGAAGACTGAAACTTCATTTCTTGCTCAATCTCCAGCTTCCTTGCTTGTCCTTTGTATTTCAGATTTGTCAGCCACCACAATCACATGAGCCAGTTCCTCAAAATAAACCTCTCTCTCCCTCTGTCTGACTGTCTTTCTATCGATCGATCGCTCGCTCGATCGATCTATCTATCATCTATCATCTATCTATCAACATCTATCTATCTAACATCATCTATCTATCTAAACTATCATCTATCTATCTATCTATCTATCTATCTATCTATCTATCTATCGCTCTATCATCTATCTATCTATCTATCATCTATCTAAAAATGGTTCTGTTTCCCTGGAAAACACCAACTAATACAGATTTAAACAACTTAAACAACCAGAGGGGGTGGTGCTTACAGTGGACGAGGGAGTGAGATGTTGCTACTGACTGATAGCCACACATTTCTGAAAACTTGCAGGGAAGAGCAGTGAGGGGAAACCAGACGGCTGCATCCAGGTTAGAGAGCGTCTATCCAGAGTCCCAGGATATTAGACACTGGTTTCAAGGCCGGTACAGTGTTCTGCAGCAGACAGTACTGTAGGACTCAGGTGTCCCCTGTCCTTCCTGAGGGAAGACCGTCTTTTCCTGCCCTACTGACATCAGGCTTGGCCATTTGACATCCTCTGGCCAATGAAATACGATCAAAAGGGAATATTTCATGTCTAGGTAGAAGTCTGAATAGTCAACATAAGGTTTTCTCTCTTTTCCTTCTGCCATGGCTGACATTACATAGAGGCTGCACAATTTTCTGGGTCCCAGAAACAAGGCACCTGGAGCAGAATTATAGCCAACCACCTATGGGCACACAGCTTGAGCAGAAATGATCCTCTGTATTGAGAACCACTCAAAACTTGGATTTGTTATTGCGGCATATGTTAATCTATCCCAACTCATTTATTTTTATATGTATAAAATAGACTGCCTTGGTTCCAATCCTGGTTCCCACAATTTCCTAGTTGTGTGTCCTTCAACAAGTCATTTATCCTCTCTGTTGCTCAATTGTTTCCACTTAAAAGGGAGGAAGGGCAGCAGAGTGCTTATATGAAAGGGTTATTGTAAAGATTTCGTTGGTTAACACATGTCACAGGCACATAAGGTAATTAATGAATATTACCTTTGATAGATCATGCTTCCCAAACCCTTCTCCACACAGTGACCAGAAAGCTGTGATCACTGGGGTGGGCAGCGTAGACTCTTAAGAAGTTCACAGTCGCTAATCTAAAAGCATCCTGTAATTCAGCACGAGGTGGAGGGAACTTTTCTATTAGGTCCTAAATAATACACATTTTTTAGATTTTGCAGTCTTCACTTGGTCTCCGTCTTTGTGTCTCTTTCTCATTTTATAAACCATTAGCCATGTAAAATAATTCTTAGCTGTAGGGGGAAATACGAAAACAGACCACGGGCCAGATTTAGATGTTAGGCATAGTTTGTCAACCTCTGTGTTAATCAATCTCATTGTGTCTATGTCTTTTGATTATCCTTATATGAGATCTCTGTCTAACCACTATTCTAGAAGTTCAAGACCATCCTTCACACAGGTAAGCATGCACCTCACACACACTTCATGCACGCACTCAGCTATTCCATACGGATTTCCTGGATGCTGACCATGAGACATCACTCCTCTCTTATCTGCTTTCACTTCAATAACATGGAATGTGATACATCTACTCAGCTCATCTCTGACAAGCGAGGTAGGCTTATTCCTTACAAGAGACTTAAAGTACAGCCAAGTAACTGATTCTTGAAGGGAGAACAAATTCTTTGTTTATATAAAATACTGATGAGCCACATTTCAAAATAACAAAAGACTTCTGGTGTGGGTGTTTAGCTTGGCTTCTTTGCTGGAAATAGCATGCCGTTGGCGTGGGTTCTGGTCTGTCCTTATGATGGTCATCAGTGGTCCACAGAGGACATGCATGCACCCAGTGAGGCCTGCCATGAGCATTTGAATGACACAGATGCTTAAAGTTTCTTGTGGAAATTTTCACTGCAGATTAATTTTCAAGACTGATCCCTCTTGTCCAAGCTTAATACAGAAGTCCCAGCCCTCCAAGTTCCATCATGCACAGTAAATATAAGAAGCAGGGACATACATTTTTATAAGGAAGTGCTTGTGCTTCCCTGAGTTCCTTCTCCACAGGGATGGCCCGACAATGGTTCACATTGGCTGAATCTGACTGTTTTGCAATCTTTTCTAATAATGTTGTCCAACTCAGCTACTGCCTCTTCTAGTCCTTGGCATTTGCTTTGTAATTCTGTTTGTCCATCTGTTATTTGTCCTTCTGGCATTGTTGTCTGCCCATTTTTCATGTATTTCTGCTTTTTGTTTTTCCCAATCATTTTGCAACACGAGTCTACAGTTTGATGTTCTATCTCGCTTTCTTCTGAAGACATGCTGTGAGAAATTCTAGAACTGGTAAGAAACTCTGGGTCTTATTACTCTGAGGGCTTGTGTTTCAAACTGAAGTGTGTGTCTACAGGCACACAGGGTCCACAGCTCTATGCTTATCAAGGCACAAGGTAAATGTCATATGTTTTTCCAGAGCAATTTTACATCATGAGGAGTTGAAACTATTTTATTTTAATAAACATGGATCTATTAGAGAAAAGCTCAACAGTTTTTGTTGTTTTTAAGTAAATAGAACAACAACATTGCTGAATGCTTCTTTGGGTTTTACCTCAAGGTCTTTCTCTCCAGCCGTTAGAGGACTTTGGTGGAAAAATCTGAGAAACACGATTAAGCAAAAGAGTGGAGGTGGTGAGGGAGGAGGCAGGCCCCCTTAATGCTTCCCGTGCACCAAGACTGCACTTGACTTTGTACATCCTCTTCTTTCATCCTCGTAACACGTGAGGCCACAGTAATATTTATACCCTTTTGAAAAACTAAGAATAGCAAGGATAATGTTATTCCTGTAATGTTAAATACTTTTGCAAATGCCACACCTTAGAAAGAGACAGAATAGCAAGTCGAGAGCTGTTCTCTCGCTTAGAAGGAGATATTTTTGCATAATGCTTTGAGCTGAATTGTGTCACCCCCAAAATTCATATGCCAAAGCTCTAACTCTGAGTACCTCAGAATGCGAACATATTTAGAGATAGGGCTTCTGCAGGGTGAACTAAGTTAAAATGAGGGCATTAGGGTGGGCTCTAATTCAATATGACTGATGTCTTTATTTAAAAAAAAAAGATTAGGTCACAGACACACACAGAGGGAAGATGATGTGAAGATACAGGGAGAAGGTGGTCGTCTACAAGTCAAAGGCAAAGACCTCAGAAGAAATCAGCCCATTGACTTTGAACTTCCAGTCTCCAGAACTGTGAGGAAATAAATATCCATTGTTTAAACTATGTTGTATGTGATACTTTGTTACAGAAGCCGTAGAAGAATTAATATGCATTACAAGTCTCATCTATCTATCTATCATCTATCTATCTATCTCATCTATCTATCTATCTATCTATCTATCTATCTATCTATCTATCTATCTATCTATCATCTATCTATCATCTATTTATCCATCATCTATCATCTATCCACTAATTCGTACATTTTCTATATATATATATATACATTCATATATATAAAAGTTATAAAGTAACCTTTAATTGAAATATAAAACGGTCTAAACAAGACATTGAGTTGCCTCATCCCCACTACCCTAAAACAACGTCCATTTTAATGGCAACACAAAGTCTCCCCTCTTTGTCCATCGATGCTTGTGATGCTTCTACTCAGCTGTAATCAGAGCATATGTATGCAAGAATGCTCTAATATTTCCCCTGATTTTAGCACTTAAATATTTATTTAAAAATTATAAAATACAATCAATTCTGCTAAACTACATACTATTTTTGTAGTTATGTATTGAAATATTATTAAGTATTTAATTATCATTTGCATATGTTCATGACAGTAATACAGAATCGTATTAGCAAATGTACACAGAGTAGGAATATAATCTACAAAATAAATTTAAATATCACTCATTATTTTATTATCCAGAGATATTTGATGTGAATGTTTTGCAGTTAGTCTTTTTATTTTAAATGTGCATGATACACACAGAGACACATAGATATTTACAAATATTTAATATACTTTTCTGTGTTCTTTACATAGGAAAGATACCTAATCTTTATTTGTTATCTCCGAGGCCAAAATTTTTACAAATTTTTGTTGCCGTGATTTTCATTTAAAGAAGCTTTTACTTTTGCATATCTCAACCTTTTGAATTGTGTGAGATTTCGTTATTTTCAAGCTTCAAAACTATGGATTTTTTCTGAGATCAAGTTTCACTTGAAGAATTCAGTTTCACTTGTTTTAAGCCAAGTTTTTAAGATATCCGGAATTTATTTTGCTACAGACTTTTAAATAAGTCCACTCATGTCTTCTAAGTAGCTAAGAAACTGTCCTAATATCTGTCAAATTGCTCCCCCTCTTCACTGGATCCCTTTTCTATTTCTGTGTTACAAATTCCACAAACGTAGTGATCTAAGGCAGTACCCCACAGTTGGCTCACAGTTCCGTAGGTCAGAAGTCTGAACACTATGTGTCCCCAACCCCTGCTCAGGGTTTCACAGGGCCACAGTCAATGTAACAATGACTGTGTCCTCATCTGGAAAAGTATTTACTTACAGCTCCCTCAGACTGTTGGCAGGATCTGTTTCTTGCCATCATAAGATAGAGGTCCCTGTGTTGTCACTCACTGCTGGTGGCTGGGAGTCAGTCACAGCCCCAGAGGCTGTCCTTGGCCCTTGCTACATGATGCCCCCTGTGATCCTTGTCCCACTTTGCACTTTCTGAAAGGACTCAGTCGCTTTTAAGGTCTCATCTCATTACATCAGGCCCTTCTAGAATAATTTTCCTTTCTATTAACTCAAAGTCAACTGATTAGGAGTTTTAACTGCATTTGAAAAGTTTCTTCATCTTTGTCATGTTAGGTTTAACCGTGGGGGCTAAAATTCATGGTGTTCACCATTCCAACTCACACTCAAGGGGCTGGGGTCTTATGCAGAGCAGGTATAGCAGAGGGCAGGAATCTTGGGGGCCGTTCCAGAATTCTGCCTGACACACCCACTAAATTTTGATACTGTCCTTATTATATGCTAGTATTCTTCATTTTTGTTCTGTATCCTATAACCTGCTAATGAGCTCTGCTGTTTCGGCCCTTATTTGTCCTTGGGCCCATGCTATGTTGATCTCACTCTTACAGAATTATAAAATATTTGTAATATAGTTAGCCTTGTTGCCCTCCCCTCATTTTACTTTCTTTCAAAAATAGTCGATTGTGTTCTCTTTTATTATTTATTTATTTTCTCAAATGAACTCTAGCATCATTTATCAAGTCTTCAGTCTCCAATCTTGAGACTGACTCATTTGAATTTTGATTCCGACTTAGCGAAACCTCTGCATTATATTGGGATAGCATTTACCCCTTTACAAAAGGTAGTCTTTCTGTATAGACCACGATATGTCTTTCACGACTAATTAAACAAATTTACGTTGGGTGTCTACCCTGCTCCAGACATAGAGATAAATGCACTCGATCAAGCTCCATGAAATTTTCATTTATGTGCAGGAGACAGATAAGAAATAAGAAAACAAATAAATGGAATAATTTCAAGTAATGGTAAGTGTTATGAAGGATAGGGAAAAGTGATAGAAAATGACTGAAACTATAGTGAGAACTTTAGATAAAGAACTAAGGGCATCTTCTTTGAAATGATATTTGATCTGAGATACGAATGAACTGTCGACCATGAAAATATCAGCGGGAAAAGCATTTGGGGCAAAGGGAACAGTAAATGCAAATGACCTAAGCAACACAGGATGCACAACAGGTGAGTAGGAACCATGTGTGTCAATCTAGTTCTTGTTTATATTTCTAAATAATAAGTTTATATAGTGTTCTTCACATAGGCACTGTAGCCACAGGTCTAAGGATGGATTATGTACTTTTGACTTCTATAAAGAAGGAGTTATTTTTTCCATGATATCTTCTGAATGATTGCTGCTAATATAGAGAGAAGCTATTGATTTTTAGACTACTTCTTTTGACATGGCCACAGGACTTAACTGTAATTAATTCTGCAAGTCCGTCAGGTATGTATAACTAGATTTTCTCTTCTTCTGTGTTTTGAGGTAGAGACTCATAACAACTGTAGTAATAATCATTTTGTAATAACATGAATTTTGCATCTTCCTTTTAAAAGGTCATTTCACCTTTATATCTGTTTTATGCATTAACCCTGGTTTTATTTTCATAGATCTCAGTGGGAGTTATTCTTCTGTTTTATAGCAAGTTGCATTTAGTTTAAAATGAAAGGCATTTTTAAAAGCTATTTTTTGTGTTGGAGATAGAAATCCTCCTGGTTTGGATCTGTTATACATAAAATCACTCTAGAGTGTTTGTTTCTTTCAGAGTTTATTTTTATTCTCTAATTTTCTTCTTTAAATTTATTAAGAGGCATAAGATTTACTGGTTTAAAAGGAATCATTGGAGTGCTGGTTGATGGTCATCGAGCTTTGGACAATGTTTACTAGCCCTTTACTTGCAATGAGCTGTCTAGGAGTTTTCTTTCTAAATAATAATTTGATCGTATTGAGGAAAAAGTGACACTTTGTTACCAGGATGGGGAGGGAGGTAGCGGCAGGAGAGGCAGACAAAATTAGGTGCCGTCTGGAGGACGTAATTAGGAGTGCGTCCCATGCCATTTTTCTAGATGGCTCCTGACCATTTGCTCTCCCTGTCTGTGTGAAACCTGTGACACATAGTGACCTGAATCCAGGCTCAGCCATTGATTTGTTGTGCAGCTCTAGACAAGGCAGTTAACTCTTCTGAGCGTTTTTTACTTCATGGAGAGTTACCCTGCAGCTCTTAGGAGCTACTGTGAGGTTTAAATAAGGTGCCATATTTTAAGTATCAAACATCTTACTATGCATAGAATATGTCCTTAAAAACATTCTTACTTGTTTTTCTTCCAAGTCAAAGGAAACTTCTAGTTGCTGTATAGTCTATAGATATTTCTGTTTAATGTCTCACATTGGAAAGCAGCCTAGCAGCAACTGGGAAGCAGTTTTTTTATTGCTGTTTTCCTTGTCATTAGCATCATCATCATCACCATCATCACCACCATCATCATTATC
>NW_006494609.1:19865251-19873260 GCF_000325575.1 Pteropus alecto
CATCATCATCATCATCATCATCACCATCTCTATAGAGATGAATCTAAGTAGCCCAGTCACCTGGTGAGCAGGACTTTTTCATCTCAAGGCCAATTACATATCTTAAAATATTAAAGTATGAAGGTCATCATATGCAAAAGAGGAACCAGTGGTGAGCATATTAATAAATGAACAAGCCACGCGGCCTATCTCCTGCCCTGTGGTCATAATTTCCCTGCTTCTCCTCTCCACGTCCCCTCTGCCCACCACTCTATTCTGACTCCATAGACACTTCTGAGAGCAAACATTCCTGTATTTATTATAACCGTTCTTTATATGTCCTGAGACTAGAGTACTAGTCTTTTCTCCTCTTGCCCCCAAAACGATACACCAAATTTCTCATGTAAATTGTATAAATTGATGTACAAACTCTGCTGTTATTTTAAACTATCACTTTGGATGCCATTTCTTTAAAATTTATTATTTTCTCTTCCACATCATTTCACAAAGAATGGGCTATCTACAAAGTGAAATGTAAAATTGAAGGAATGATCAGGAAAATTTAAAGCACAAATGCTATTAAAGTTTATGCGTCTGCACCCGGGTGGTTTTGTTGAAATGATGTGGGCAGGTCGTACCTTCTTCAGGCACAATGGTCACTACACTGTCTTTCGGGATTTGGTGCATGCTGGCTTGGGCACTGTCCAGCTGTCACTGAGCACCATTTATGAAAGGTGACCACTATGTTGATTCTTCTTTCTGGATTCTGGATGCACACGTTTGCTTCCTTTTTACAAAGAAATTGGGCATTGGTCATGATTCTCAAAGGAGAGCCTGGAAGAAATGAAAACGCCTTAGAGCTCTATTCTACATCTGACAGTCTTCTGTGGTTCTTCCTGATTGCTGAGTGAATTTATTACATTTATATCATTTATTTAATTCATATATTTTCACCAAATAGCAAACTTCAGCCTGCTGAGGACTATGTATTGTATCCCTTGCACCCATAACATTCCTGCCTTATAGTAGATGCTCAATAAAAACTCATGGGCACAAATACAATCCCATAGATACAGCAGGTCAGATACAGAAAATATGTAGGGACGCATAATAATTCTCAGAAACAGAGCAGTGTCAGTTCATGTTAAGAGAAAATTGGCTACAACTGTAACATAATCTGCTTTTGTGTGTAGTGGCGTTGGCACCATCCATCATTTACATCATTACACAGAACAGATCCAGTCCCCTTGGTTAATTGTCCTGATCTACTGACTGCGCTGGAGTTGACCGTGGATAGAAATGGAGCCCGCCACAAAACGGTTGTCATCTCAGATAATACAGAGACCCAAAGGAAGTTTTGTAAGTACTGAATTTTTTCAACTTGGGTCATCGTAGATATCTAGACAGATAATCCTTTCCCAACCTGACCCAGGACAAAATTCCAGAGAAAGGCTTGAGAGATTTGACTCCTCTCGATGGCAAAGCAAGCAAGGGCGGTTCACATCCCAGGGGTCGCACACAAAAAGAAAGTGCGAAGGGCACTTGCATCCCTATGGGCTTGTAGAGCACGCCTATCTGTGGACACACTCGGACCCCAGGTCTTGCCCTAACCTACTGCTCAAGACCAAGCTTCCTGAACTCTCTCTTCTCTTCTGTCCTTGCTTCTTTTATCTTTTTCTTGTTCTTTGGTCTTTCTTATCCCTGCTCATCCAAAACACAGGGGAAGCAGGCTCAAGGTTCAGTCAATTCAACTCGGGATCATAGGAATAAAAACATGTCCATGATCTCCTTGTCCAAACTGTCCCTGGATGCAGCTGGATCAACTACCTTTGCTTTGCGTCAAAATCATGCTCCCTGCTCACCAGTTCTCGTTCTTCTCCTGGGCACACATAAAACGAGGTCCTACTTTCCATTATAGCTCTCATGTCAGAGGGCACCGGCAAGCATGGACCTGTTGACCGCATGGGGTGATGATCAAAGGAGTGAGGTAGGACCTGACAAGAGAAGTGAGATAGAAAGGCAGTTCAGATTGGGAAGGGGTCTGAGCAGACAGAGCTCAAGACTCAGAGAATATAGATTTTCTGGAAGAGAAGTTGAAAAGCTGGTCGTGGGGTTTGGTGTAAGTCCCTGGGATTTGGCATTTCCCAGAGCCAAAGGGCTCATCTTAGCAGAGGTACCCACAGAGGCTGCAGAAGTGCTCAGAGGTTGAGGGGACAGTGCCACATGGGAACTGGGAGAGAGCGGCACCCCTAATGGGTGGGGTTGATTTGGAAGCTCAGATCTTACAATACTGGAGGGGCTCATGGGTGGTTTTTAAAGGAGCCTCTGAACTCTGGCTCCCTACAACATTCTTCCAAACCAGAGCTGAGGAGTCCGAACCTGAATATGGGGTCAATTTTACTGGTGAGAAGCTGAGGAGATAGTGAGTGAACCAGAGGTCATCCAATTGAACTTTGAAACTTTTAAAGATAAATGTTGTATTTCAATGCTGTGTCTTCTCTATGATATAAATCTCCAGCCAGCCTGGTCACTTTTTGAACTTTAGTCAGAAGTATTTATCGAGTATCTACGATTAACCAAGCACTACATTAGGTCCTGGAGACTCTCACACATGGTCCTAGTTCTTTCCAGTGATAGATAATTGTACGTGTCACTAGATAGGACACCAAAACCAAGATATTAGGTCCCAGATGATTCTGGGTGTCTCTGTGAGGCTGTTTTTAGATGAGGTGAATATTTAAATTGGAACAAGTAAAGGAGATTACCCTCCCTGATGTGGGTGGGCCACCTCCAATCAGTTGAAGGCCTGGATAGCACTGAAAGGCTGATTTTCCCCGAAGTAAGAAGGAATTCCTTCTGCCTAACTTTATTCAACCTGGGACAGTTTTTTTCCCACCTTCAAACTCTAACCGAAACACAGTTTCTCCTGGGCCTGTAACTTGCCGGCTATAGATCTTAGAACTTCTCAGCTTCCATAACTGTATGAGCCAATTTCTTATAATAAATCAGTATCAATTTCTCTCCTTCACTATTGATTCTGTCTCTCCGGAGAACTCTGAGTAATACACTGTCCTCAGGAGTTCGTAGCTGAGCAGCAGGTGTCTTGTGAGAGAAGTCACAAAATACAGACAAGATGCCTGTCAAGGCGATATTGACTGTGGTGGAGGATAGTTCAGATGTGGGTGGAGCTCAGGCCTGAGGAAGCCATGTAAATGCTCGAAGCGAAGATTCTGTGTGACATCCCATTACAATGCTCCAAACCCAGCCCCTGTGCCTGGTTCCAGGGACATCCTTGCGTCCGGATGGTGCTTCTTGCCACATACTTATTCAGCAGCACCCCATGGAGCTAGGAACCTGGGCTTTGGAGTGAGACCGCACTGTTTGAGTCACACTTCCACTTAAATGTCAGGCTTTGGGCAAATCCCTTGATGCCTCTCTCCTCACAAACCTCAGCTTTCTCGTTGGTAAAACGGAAGTGCTAACATCTACCTCACAAGAGGTGGAAGACCGAAGAAGAGAACATTGTTAAGGCTCTGAGTACGAGCCCCGATACGTTATGAGCAATGGACGGTAGATATTTTCATCACCTTCATCATCACCGCCACCTTCTCATCATCACATTTATCATTTCTTCCTCCTCCCCCTCCTCCTCCTCCTCCTCATCACTGCCTTCACCACCAACACGGTCCACATAAACTTCATCATCACTGTCGCAATTATCATCTCCACCACGTCATCTCCATCACCGCTTCCACCTTTATCATCATCATCTTCATCATCATCATCATCTTCATCATCATCATCATCATCATCTTGATCATCATCTTCATCATCATCATCTTCATCATCATCTTCTTCATCATCATCATCATCATCTTCATCATCATCATCTTCGTCATCATCTTCATCATAATCATCTTCATCATCTTCATCTTCATCATCATCTTCATCATCATCTTCATCAACATCATCATCTAATTTATTCTAAAGATTTTTTTTTCATTTCAGACATTTTATGATTCAAATAAAAAAAGATTCATTTTAAGACGGTTTTAAATAATTTAATTGACTTATACTTCGTGGTCATCTAGCTTGAGGTGAGAATTGATCCAGCGACTCGAGTAATATCGTGCGGACTCTTTTTCTCTCTGCTTCTCTGTACTGCCTTTCATGATGTCGACGTCACCCTCTGACTCCAGGCAACAGCTCTGGCAGTTCTGAGTCCTTCCCCATCGATTTAAAACTGTGGCCACGGAGGTTGCAGACCTCACAACCTCATGTCGTACTATTCAGAAAAAGAGTTCTGAGAGATCCTGTTTACTTATTACCCCAACCTATTGGAATATAAATTTGGGGGAATAGAGAACTTGGTTAATTTTTTTTTTACAGTATTGCCAAGAGAAAACATAGAGTCAGACAGTAGCCATTGTGTGGAAAAATATTTGGAAAGTGAATGCAGGAGTGGATGAAGGAGAAGCAGAATGAATGGGTGAATAATGAAGTGAAGGAGAGAAGTGACCTGGACTTTAATCCTAACCTACTGAAAAAAATAAATGTCCCATTTCCTATACTGTAAGTAGGATAAGGAGATCATGTTGTCCTAGCTTCAAGTCAAAATTGGTAAAGTCTCCTGTTTTGAATAAAGGCAGGCTGAAACCACAGAAGAAACCATGTAATACTTAGGAAAAAATCAGGGGAACAAAAATAGCAAACGAATACAGTTAATTATAATTTAAGTATTGATCGTAAAAGACTTTTTTGGCCTGGATTAATGTCATGAATTCCAAATCGAAGACTGTATAATCGGATATGGATTAACCATTGAGCATGGTTCTGGGCCAGGTGGCTAAGTCAGATCTCTTCCTCCATCTCAGGAACCCCGACTCTTGGCATCGACGTTCAGAGACAGGCGTGGGCCTGTGGATACACGCCAAGGTCCAGTTGGCATAGATAGAAACAGTGATGGAGCCCAGGACAGTCTTTGAAAGGAATTTCCCCCAAACCATGAAGCTGATCATTCACTGCTATTGTGGGGCTTGCCTTGTTGCCATCATCCAGGATCTAGAGTTGAAATTCCAGTATGAACCAACATCGCAATGTATGCGGGGCAGGGCAGGCCTGGCCAGTCGCGATGGAAATGAGTCAGGACACATGGCCTTTGTGTAGCTCCTGGCATCCCACAGACAGAGGCCTAAAAAAAAGATGGCGTTGCATCCCTTCCAACCAGCCTGCAGGAAGGCATCACTTCCCCTAGCTTAGAGAAGCAAAAACTGAGGCTCAGAACGGTAGCGGGATTGATGTGCAGCTACTCACAGTTGTCCACCTAATAATTCAAACTCAGACCCGCCTCTTCTACGCTCTTCAGTGCGACTCGTTCACTCTCCTCTTTGGTCAAATGGGAGCGGAATTCAAGAAAACAACTTTTTCTAAGGAACAGTTTCATTCAGGAAGCGTGCCATTCCTGGCCTTGCTATGCATATGCGTACGTGTGTGTATTTATATGTGTGTGAATATACATGCGCATTTATATGCATGCTAAACAATAACAACAAACAAACAAAAAAAATGACACTCCCCAAAAGTCAAAAATGAGGACGGGTTTCCAGCAGGTTCCTGCAGATCCCTTCTCTTTATTCCTGAGAGGTTCAATTAACGGATGCAAGTCATGAAACTGCATTTTCTTCCTGCTATGATGCATTGTTTTTAATCTCACTGCCTTGTATTATATCACATTCCTATAATTCTTCCGACAGGAAAAGGCTTGTTTCATAAAAATATAGTCCCCAGCATTTGAAATATAAGTTCACACGCAGGCAACATATATATCACTGAGCCGGCAAACGAACTCGCTTACTTAATCCACTAAACTTCAGGTGCTTCCTATATTATGTGAAATGGCTTGAAACAGGCAGGAGCTGCCAGGACCCATCATTGCTTCTTTGCTTGAGAGAGACAGGGGAGAAGAGAGGCAGGCGGGGGTGGGGGAGCCTGGAAATTCCCTTGGCGGATGCCACAATAACATGTCTTTCATTATCACCCAGTGTCAGGACACTGGGTAATGTTCATTGTGCATGCACAATAAATTACTATTTACCTGGCAGTGCCTTTGATAAGCTCGTCTCCTCTCCCTCTTTCTGTCCACGCAGCACGGAGCAGCAAAGCCCTTTGCCTATAATTCTTATTAAGGTGATACCTTTTCTGAATAAGAAAGTACACACTTCCGAAGCTGGCGCTCTCTGGGGCTTTTGAGGGACATTGTTTTTATTGGTTCCCTTTTATTTCTCCCACCCCGCTGCGTTTTAATGCTATAGTGACTTCTGTGTATACAACTCTCATTTTGAAATGTCGGCGGCTGCAGATGTATGCAATATTAAAGAGCGCTTATGAATTTTTGACATCTAATTAGTCGCTACCCAGTTAGCATGTCAGGACTCAGAGGGATTAGGGAGGCAGCCCTTTCTGAATAAGTTACAGCGAGGCCCCTGTCCTTTTCATGTATTATTCTTTAATGTAGGTGGTGATTATTTGGCTGTGATTAATTGATGAAGCTCATTGGTCTGGCAAGTGGCACCGAATTCACCATTCCTGACTTTTATTTCCCTCAGTGGGGCTCTGCCACGCAATGGCGAGGACTTGCTTCTCTCCAGGCAGTCTCGCCTCTCCCCGGGCCGGCAGGGGTTCACGACCGGTCTTAGCGTCCGGCCTTGACCTCCCACAGGCCCTCCGACTCACGGGCCAGTGGTGGCCTTTGCATCCGGCCTCCCGGCACCCTACAGTCACTGGCCCAGGCACATCCGAAGCCTGGAGGGGCTCCCATGGAAAAGCTTCCGAGAGCTCACCTTTATCCGACGTTTCCTATCCGCCTTTAACACCTGTAGTACCCCCGTGGTTCAGTTTCCTCCTGGGTTCAGCCGACTGCCAAGACGACAGGTGACATGCGGGCTCTCCGAGGCCTCTCCTGCCATTGTCTCCAGCTGTGGGGGCCCCCTAGAAACCACACAGTGATGATGCATAGCCTGATAGCGCTGGCTGTGCCCCCGGGGGAAGTGACACCAGCTCTAAAAGCGGCAGCCATGTAAGCGGAGGATATGCTGGCTGGCTCCAAGGGCACTTGTCCACTGGTGTCCAGTGTCCTGCTGCCAGGTGGCTCAGTGTCTTCACAGACAGTCAGAGCGTCCGTGTTCCCAAAGCCCCAGGCCAGCTCCCGGCTCCCACGGACAGGACTGGGTCCTCTCTGGTCCCTTGTGTCCCCTTTGGGCCTGTGAAAGTCGCATCTGATTGCTTTGGACGTGAAGGTGGGAGCGATTTTTACTTTTTAATGTAAAGCGAACAGGGAAATGGTGTGTGACCCACCACTCTGTGTTTACACAGGAGCTAAGAGAGCGTTTTTCTCCTTGAATTCATAACTCCCCCTCAATACGCCCATCTATACGTACAGGCACACACACCCGTAAAGACAGGCACACTGTGCACATGTGAGCACACACATACTCTTGCACAAACACACACGTACACGCAGGGGAACACATCCCATGCACGTATCTCATGTAGACACACAGTGCACACACAGAAGCACACACACACAGGCACACGCACAAATACACACTCAGACACTCACTCTCTCTCCCACAGCTTCCCAAACAAAGGCCCTACCATCAGACTTTCCTGCCCCCAGCGTCCTGGTTTTATGGGCAAATCATGACTTTCTGCAAAGCAGAATCACCCGCGTTATAAACCCCACCACCCAGATCTATAATTGGGGCCGTAACAGAACTGTGGCCGACTCCTCTTTTTAAATGCACCAGCTCTGGACACCCCATCCTAAAAATGTGTAATTATAAATAAACCTTCACCGACGTCAGCGGCAGGGTTTTTAATTACTGCACTTGATGTCAATCAAGGCCAGCGTTGGGCACGCACGTTAGAGGCAATTTCGGCGAAATTTCGCGGACATCGGCTTTGCCGTCCTTATTCTATTATCTATATTTAAAAGGGGAGGGAGGAGATGAAGCGACGGCAGAGAGAGAGGG
>NW_006494609.1:19873288-19873519 GCF_000325575.1 Pteropus alecto
TGTAAAGAAAAGGGTGCGGCAGGCATTTCACCCAAAGGGCAGTGTCCTGCCAAGGAGAGAGAGGCCCCGCCCCGCTGACCAGCCTTTGTCTCCTAAAAGCCTCTGCAGGAGCGAGAGCTGGGAGTAGGGTGCATGTTTGCTGATGGAAGGGGCGGAGGTGGGTGGTACTCATGTGGGGGGGCCGTTGGGGTGGGGGGATGGCTGGGACAAGGCAGAGAAGGGGGAGCAGGA
>NW_006494609.1:19873550-19912929 GCF_000325575.1 Pteropus alecto
AAAAAAAACCATCCATCGATGCATATTCACTTTCACTATCCGAAGGAAACAGTGAACTTTGTAGCGTTAGCAGCAGCTGAAATTTAGAATTATTGTTTCCTTGTAACAGAAGACTCATTTTCCAGGGCCGCATTTGCAGCATAATAAGCTTTTTGTTATTTTTTCAATTAGAGTCAATTGACCTAACAAAATGCTTGGCAATTAAGTGATTTTTGTAATGGTCCGGGGGTAATTTAGTCGAGCTTGTCAGCTGTGTTTCATGAAGCCGAGATGTCTTTTTTTTTCCCACTGCCTCTCTCTCTCCCTCTCTCTCTCCCTCTCTCTCTCTCTCTTGAGCATAATGGCTCATAATTTCGAAATCTTTTCCTTCTGTTTCCCTCACAATAATTCGCAATTACAGGAAGTTGTTGGAGGTGATTTTTTTTTTTCTACCTTGCCTTTTGAGTCAGTAATTTTAAATAAAATGTACATACTTCTAAAAAGGCAGCTATTACTGAAATCACTTTTTGTGTAAACTCAATTATTTTATGAATAGTGACACCGGCTTACGCTGGGTCCCGCTCCCGAAGGCTGAGGCATTATTATCTTCAGGGTAAAAGGTTCGCAACACTCAGAACACTCTTCCCAAATCAAACCAGCATTTGGTAAGGTATGCTGGCTGGCGGGAGGCGGCTGGGTTACCTGTGAACAAAGGCAGCAGGAGGCATGTCCAGCCTCCTGGCCGGCCCCTGTCCCACTGCAAGGACTGGACTGGAGGTTCTCAGCCTCTGATTTATGAGGGAATTCCTCATTTGCCTAATTGATTCATTTTCTTAAGAAGGCATCTGGGGTTACATTTCCTTTTTAAAGGGCTGCAGTTAGATCTGATGATTGCATCAGATGTTCCTTCATTGTGTGACTATCTGCTTATGCCCACCTTTAAAAAAAAAAAAAGGAAAGAAATCAGTCCACACCCGCATGCACGCGTACGTGTAGAAACAGCCAGGAAGATGAGCACCATTGTTCTTTCAGACAAATTCGGCAGAAGGAGGGGATGCACGTCCTTGTGGGGACGTGTTATCGAGATTCATCTCTAACCTTTAGGAGGCTCGTGATGCTTCTGCATTACCGTATGTGTTTCGAGATCATTTCTGGTTTCCACACCTGAGTTACAATCCCCTGTCGAATTCGGTTACCCCAATGTGAAAAACAACCTCAAAGCCACCCGCTTCTCCCCTTTGGCAGGAAAGTCCCCAGGAGGGGGCAGTAGAAGAGCAAGCCAGCCATAACCCTGTTGGGCAAGCCCTTCAACCGGGGCAAGAAAGACCACCAGCCCCAGGGACCCCGTCCCCTCCCGGCTCACAACGAACACGGAGCCGGAAAGATCCAATAGGGCAGATCACTGGTTTTGTATGGGTGTCGCAAGTCTGTCTGGGTAACACCTAATCAAACATTTCTCCTACTCTTCTTAGAGATTCTCTTTCCGAGGGTGGTCATTGAAAGCCCAGGCTGTTGCCAGCTGCGTGCTGGGAGCCCCGTGTAAATTCCCCGCCAAGGTCACTTAGGCAGCAGCTCTCTCAGGTCCCAGGGACTCCCACTGCCTAAGGAGACAAAGGTCCAGTGCCATTAACTCCAGGGGATTTACCTGACACCTGAACTTGACCATTGTTTCTTTTTCCTGCATCTCAATTTCCCCAGTTCTGGATTGAGGAGGTTGAGCTAAATAGAATCTGCAAACTAATCATGCTTTCATTCATTTTTTTCTATATGCATTCATTCATTCTTAACTAAGTGTATGTTTATAAGCAGAAAACAACCTGTGTTAACAGGGTCCTCATATTCTTGGATCTGATTTGATAGCTTTTATTTTTTTGCTTTTTTAAATATGAGATCTTAATTCAAATCCAAGTGCTTTCCTTTACTTTGTTATTATAATGATGATGATTTGGTTGCAGAATTTGTCCTCAACCAAGACATAAAGATATTTTGGAGACTTTAGCTAATTTCTTAGTTTTTAATGAAGTGTGTGCTTTCTACAGTGACATTTTACTTGTATTTTGAGATACCTGGAAATACCTACCATTTCCCCCAGGGTCGTGGTTAGCCCTGGGTTTGGTTTAGCAGAGTCTAAGTCCCTTTTCCTTATAGGGCTTCTGTGGTTTGGCCTAGGCTGGGGCTGGGCCAGCCTCTCAAGGCTTTGATTAATCCACGGCATCTCTCGTTTTTCCTGACTATGAAAGGAGAAGCTACAGCTCTGAATAAGCACCGTGCAGAAGAAAGAAACCAAAGCAGAAAGTATTAAACTTTCATCCAACACCATAGGAGAGATGTAGTTATTAAATTTCAGCTGCTTATCAAACTGATATGAAAGTCATTTTGCATGATTGCTTTGCATCGCAAATCTTCTGCTTTTATTTGCAATGCATCTCCGTGCTTTCTTATTAGAAAAATACTCAGAGGATAAAAAAAAAAAAAAAAAAGCTGATAATGTTATTCAGTTTTGACAATTAGGTAGGAAAAACATTCAAAGAAGTGCTTTTTTTTATTGCAGCTGGTAATAATATTGGGGTCCTCTTGGTAGCAGTCAGCACTGATGCTACCCGAGGTGACACAGGTTTTATTTTCTAATTGCCATGTACTGGTTATACTGGGTCCAGGTAAGGGCGGCTCTGGCAGTCTTTACATTGACACATGTAACCCTGGATTATGTGACATGTGGAAATATGCTGGGCCTCTTGCATTTGCTCACGCTTGTCTGGATGGCATGTCCACTCTGCAACTGGACTCCAGACAGGGACTGCCACCACCCCTCCAGCTTGCCTTTGTTGGACAATTACTGAGAGCCGGCAATGGGTTAAGGTCTTGGAATGAAGACCCAAGCAGCCATCCACCTACAATTAAATTTCATCTGTTCTTGATTAAATCGTCATAGTTTACTTTAAAAGTATATATGTACGCAAAATTATGAATTATGTATATGCTTACGCACATGTAGATAAATGTTTTTTCACCCCTTCAGTGTCTTCCCATGATCCGTAGAAAGACCAAAATGATTTTATTTTATTTTTTTATCTATTAGCCAGTTTTATATGCCTTATTTTACTTCCGGCCTCTTAATAGCTTTATGAGATAGAGACTCATTTTCTCATTGGACAGCAGTGAAAGCGAAGCTCAGAGAGGTGAAGTGTCTTGCTTGAGGTCACATCATTGGTACAGGACAGCTGTGTGATCCCGGCCAGGTCTGTGTGGCTCTGAAGAGAGTCCTCTTTTGGGCTTAGCCTACTGCCAGCAGCTCCTTCAGTGTCATCCTCCTCAGAGTCTCCATTATTCTTTATTTCAAGGTGTTTAGAGACTTTAGCCCGACTAGCCTGGCCTGGTAGTGGAGGAGAGAAACAGGCCTGCAGGAGCAGAGACGAGGCAGTGGGTGCCCCTACTTGCTACGATCGCTGCCCCGCCTGCCCCCTCTCCCCCCTTCGAACCCTCTGGTCTACTTCTGCTGCTCTTACGTTGGGAAAAGGCACATAGATGGGATCATCTATTCAACTGATGCCGAGAAAAATGAGGTGCGGCTACTGAAATCCCATCCTAAGAGCTAGAAGAGCCCTCAGCAGAAGAAGAGAGTGGTGGCCAAGTCCACTGGAAATTGCGCTCATCGACAGTCAAGAGGGATTGTAATTAATTCAGCAAGATTTATTGAGTACCCACCATGAGCCAAATATGGTTCTCGGTGCTTGGAACCACGAAACAAACGGAGCCGGGCAAAGCTGCTGGCCATAGCGAGACCTACATTCCGGCTGGGGCGTCAGGCAGCAAGAGATGTCATAGCACATTAGAAGGTGGTGAGTGCTATGGACAAAATAAATATGAGCAGAGGAAAAGAGAAATGGGGGGCGGAGGGGGCAGCGTCAGTACTAAATAGCCTGCTCAGAGATGTGGGAGCCAGCCTCGGATTCGTCCCGGGAAAGCCTTCTACCTCTGCGTCTCATATGTCACTATGTCATGATTGTACAAGAGGACTTGGCACTGAATCAAAGGTTTCCAAACTTGGCCGATCTTAGGGATCGTTAATAAGGTCTATTGTTTTATTTATTTATTTATTAGTTCCCTTATTTATTTATTTATTCCTTTATTTATTTATTTTTGTGTATAGAATCCTAGGCTCACCTACAGAGTCAGGCTATCAGACTACTATGGGCCTGGGACCTAGGCATCTGAATTGTTAAAAGAAATTTAAAAAGAGCCTAGGTGTGCAATGAAGTTCAAGGGTCCTAGATTAAATGGTCTGGTGTACACTAAGGGCTCCAGTTGAATCCTCTTTACCTACAATCTCTGCGACCTTGGAATTGCCCCTGGACGTGAGATGTTCTTCATTCCTGGGGTAGTTAGTGAGTGGTAGGCAATCGGCAGTGGGTAAAGCCCCTGGCCGGGTCTCTGCACGTCACGGGAGCCCAGCATTAGCTTCCCATTCCTCCTGTAGTTCTAACATCACATCCTACTCCTCGGGAATAATTACACGAAACCTTGACACAAAGACACCTGAGGGGGAGCAGCTAGACCTAGAAGAGCCGAGGAAAGAGGAAAATAAGAAATTGGCGCAGCGGTTCCTCTGCCGAGAGGAAAACGACCCTCAGCAGTAATGTAGGCAGAGCCACTTCTGTCAGCGGTGTTAGTGACGGGGACATACAATTAGCTGAGATGACGAAGGAGGGGTGAACTTCAATATTTCCACAAGGAGTGCATCCTCTATGGGAAGGGACCTGACTTCCTCCAGGTCAGGGGACGATGGCAGACGATGACCCCCCAAGTCCATTGGTCTCGGAGGAAGTGAGCTCCGTTGCTGCTTCCGCCTGTTTACACAAAGCCGTGACATCTGCCTCTGCCATCAGATTCTCTGCGTATGAAGCAGAAACCTTTGTTTCATCCATCA
This sequence comes from Pteropus alecto, assembly GCF_000325575.1. NCBI lineage: Eukaryota > Metazoa > Chordata > Mammalia > Chiroptera > Pteropodidae > Pteropus > Pteropus alecto. The sequence continues at coordinate 19,878,457 of NW_006494609.1, forward strand.
CCTCAGCTCTTCGAAGATTGAAATTGTATTTAAAGAAATAAAAATGAAGCAGAAAGAGAAGTGCCAGCGATCACACGCCGCATAAATATTCATCTACGGAGGAGTGGAATTATCCCTCCCACTCTGGTTTCCCACGAGAGCGCCCCCACTCCCCGCCACCGTCACTAAGGCTTACTTGCCCTCCTCCATGCTCTCTAGGACGTATTCCCATCTGATATGGCATCTATTTCATCGTTGTTTGTTCTGTAGGCTGTTTCTTTCCTCCCACTAGAATGAAAACTCATGAAAGCCAGGATTTTGAGTTGCATTCATGGCTTTACGCCCTCACCTACCACATAACAGGTGCTCAATAAATATAATTGTGAATAAATAAATTTCAGCTCACTCCTGATTTTATACCGGTTGAAGGTTATCAATCATTCTTCGCTTTTCTTTCCCTTAAATTCCCTTAGCCCACTATACCGGAGTCATGTTGGTATGCCTAGCCTGTAGAAAGGGCAACTCATAAAAGGTAGAGAAAAAAATGAAGGGAGAAGGAGGAGAAGGAGGAGACTAATAGAAAATTGAGCATTAAGGTGTTCAATTTAGCGTTATCATCTTCGTACATTATAGTTGATGTGTATAGACTCCTTAGATCTCCTTTTAAATTAATTAATTGATTTTTTATGGTGACATTGGTTAACAAAATCCAGTAGGTTGCAGTTGTACATTTTAACAGTAAGGCATATATATATTTACATTGTGCATTCACCACCCATAGTTAGATTTCTTTCTGTCACTACATATTTGAACCCTTCTCTCCCACCTACGTCCCTGCTCTTCCCTCCCCTCTGCCCCCTAGACTCCTTGGATCTTATAGCTAGGTTTTTAGTTCAGGGCGCATTCTTGCAGAATCTACCACGTTAAGGGCAGAGCAAGATTTTAATGGCCAAAGGCAATTTGCAAATTAGTTTGCAAAATTGCCCATTTTTAATCTATTATAGGGAAACAGACAAGGCTGAAAAATATTTGCAGCAAGTCAAATATAGATTTTATTTTTAAAAACATACTTTGATTAATTTCAGGTACTAATTATCTCCTCAGTTTAACAACTATTTCTGTTTAAATGACAGCATTTTAAATATTTGACTTTAATAAACCTCCCCCCAGAAACTTGTTATGCTATTAATTTGATAATTTTTTAATGGAATGTTCATTTGGTAAAGAACACCCAGTGCATGTTTAAAAAAAAATCAATCACTTTCAAGATTGAGGTCCAAAATAATACTTTTTTTTAATCTCACCACTAAAATAACTGTGCTGAACATCCATGTCACCATCTGTTTTGATGGCCTCAAATGATGTCTTTCTGAGGTTGGGGACTGGATAACCACCTCAGGCTGAAGCCCATACAAAGTCCCCAAGTCCACGAGGACTCTAGCTATGAGAGTGATCCTCGTGGTAGCTCGAGCTCATACACAAACATGATTTGGAAAAATCAGAATTACACCATTCCATACATGTTCTTGGAAATGATGATAAAGATGTCTATAATATTAGATATGCCTTCTTTTCATTTAATACTTGTTTATTCATCAGCAACAGAAGAAGATGCAGGAGAAATGCATTTTCCTGTTTCTCAGGTGTGGTGTGCACACGTGGGCAGAAGCCCCCGCATCTACATCTGTGTACTAAGAATTGGGACTAACCTAATATTCTATCAGTTTACAAAGGTCGAAAGCATGGGCGTGGACCAACTTTTGGACTCGTTGGAGAGTCAAGCCAGCAAGCATTTATATAACAAATGCTCTGTGCCAGGCCAACACTATATAATCTCTCTGGGGAGTGGAATTAAAATACAGACATACATGTGTTCACTCACACACACACACACACAAATAGTGCCCCTCCACAGGGGACTTACAAACTTTGGAATACTTATAAATAGAGAGACAAAATCACATAGAAGAAAAAAACATACACTCTCTGCATTCAGATCTCGGTTCTACCCTTCAGTGTCTCTGTGATGGTGGGTGAGTTGTTTAATGTCCTTCTCCAGAGTGTCCTCAATTGAAGTATAACTACAGAGATATGTGCATCTTGGGTGCTTACAGAGATGAGGATAGTCTATTTTAATAGACTGCAAAACAGACCCAGGTACACAGTAGGTGCCTGGTGATGGGTTACTGTGGTGACCATGATGGCAATGACGACTATGGGGATGGAAGGTTCCCGTTGCATCATTCCATAAATAAGGACCCCAGGACAATGGGAAATTTCAGCTCAGAAGCTGTAAGTCAGGGACCCGAAGGCTCTGAGTCACCACTTTGCCTCGTGCCTGTCAGTTCGTTTTTGAGAACCCACAGATGTAGAAATGTTCTCTCAGACCGACTTGAATTGCCATCTGGCCCACACATTTTCCTGGCACGGCCCGAAGGCCAGCACTGCTATTCTCCCTCCAAGCAAAACCCCAAGTTTAGCAGAACAAAATCTGGTGTTGAAAAGCTTCAAGCACAGCATCAGTTCATTATCACGATTAGCAATATTAGCAGTAGTTATAAGGCAATTAATATGAGTAAAAATTGAGTCTGGGTTAGCGTAGTTAGTATAACTACTAGTTAGAGTAATATAAACTGCTGGTACACTATTTAACAAAATGGCTACAATAATAGGGAGTACTTTATGCTTTTCAAATGATTCTCACACTTATTGGCTCATTCTTCTTTGGGGTATATTATTATCCTTAGTTTCTCTTTGGGGAAACTGAGGTCTGGAACTGCGGAGATTTACCCCAGGTAAACTGATATGCAGAACATCTGGAATTCGAAACTCTTTTCTGAGTACTTCTGAAGCAAGCCTTGGGGATTGAGGAGAGAGAAATCCATCCCATGAAGCATTGTTTGGCTCAACCACCGAGTATCACAGAATGGCAGGGCCCTTGGTGTCCGTGAAACACAGTTCACTCATTCCATGAATGAGGACGCTAAGGCCCAGGGGGCGCATGACTTACCTCTAACAAACGGAGCTCTGACGCGGATTTCAAATTGATTTCAATTTCAGAGTTACTTTATGTAGACCCAGTCTTGAGCTCTGAAAAGGATCTTTTGAACATCTCTGTGAACTGAAAACCAAATAATCAAGTTTGTTAAAGATGTGTATTAACTTATCAGTTTAGCTCTTAAACCATGATCTAGTGCTGCGTTTCCCAAAATGAGCCCCGTGTGACTCCAATTCAGTAGCACAGTATTAGCTATTAAGGAAGAATAGGATTCCTTTGTCAATTACATTTGAAATATTCTGGGTTAAAACATGAATTAAACAGTTTTTTTTCAATCATTGCTGACCTTTTTTTTTTTTTTTACCTTAAATATGCAAATAATATGCTGTAATCCCATCCATCTTTGACTGTGAAATCCTTTGTTCTCAGAATATCTTTTGGGACTTGTATTTGAAAGATCAGAGTTTGGGAAATGTGGGTGCAGTGGCATTTTCCACAGGGTTTCAGCGCATTTGCTTGAGAGCGGGTATCATTGAAACATGAAAGTCAGCTGGGTTTACTTCTGAGTCTCTGGCCAACTTATGGAAGGTAGAAGTCCCCGAAAATGACAAGAAGGATGCCATAATAATCTTGTTCCATTTTAACTGCCATGAGTTTTGAAGCAGCTAAATTCGGACCGCAGGAGATAATTCCAAACCTCTTTCTCAGCCCTAAAAGTCCCCATGAGTGACGCTCATCTCTAATCACTGTTTACTAAGTGTTTACATTGGGCCAGTTTTCACACAATTTCTTGCTATTTTAGGTTCCTGCTTCTGGATCTGGGCTGCCTGCGGCGAAGTACCTGAGAAGAAAGCATGCACAGAAGGGTGGGTATTTATAGGTTTGGAAGCTATGAAATTAGGTAGTAGTACTTGAACAAGTAATTTCTAAAAATAATCATAATCTCCGAAGATGACCATGTAAAGTCGGGGGTGTAAGTAACCACTTCTATGTGTCCTGGATAATATAGTTACTGGAAAAAAATAAGGGACTTTGATCAGATGAGAATACTTTTTAATAAAAAAAAAAAAATTAAGAATACTTGATAAGGGAATGAGAAAAGTCCAGGTGTTTTAGCCAAACACTTGGTGACATTTGCTGTCTTCAAAGGCACATTTGCTTTACTATTAACCCTTAAAATTCACAGACTTTTAGACTGAGAAGTGAGTTCTTATTAATTTAAAGCTTGGCTTCAACTCTGTCCGTCCTGGAAATTTTTTCATTTGCTTTTTAATTTTTTATTTTTTTTGAAAAAATGTTGGCTTTGAAAATTGCATGAGAATAAGCACATACAGGAGGGTTTGAGGTGTGGCCAAATGACAAAATTCAAAATATTTAAATTTGTTTTACATTTCTTACCCGGAAGAGAAGCTCCTTATTTGCTCTGTTTTGAAAAGGATAATAAACAAACAAACAAACAAACAAATAAATAGATTTAAGAACAGCCAAAGTACTGAGGTTGAAAAAGTGTCCCACGACTTATAACTTTCTTTCTCAAAGAACTATACATGTGAATATTTTTGGCTTTGTACTCAAGACCACGCCTTCAAAGGCTGTTCCTTCTCTAGCCTCCTCTTTAAATATGTAAGACTCTGCATGCATCTAATGGGTCTTTCAATTGTCCACTGTACCTTCACATTATGGGACAAGTGGCCAATTGGGCCTGCAATTGGCTAATTGCATGGACCATTAGCCAATCATGGGTATAATTAGCCGCGTGTAGAATTAATTATATGCGGAGAGCGAATAGCCACTCTTTGAACACGTAGAACTAAATGTGGTCTAGATGCACATCCGTACCCAGACACAAAAGGGACAGAGTGAGGATCCTGGAGGAATCACCTTTAAGAGAATCATTAAGACAAAAGTTCACATGATTGAATCCTGAACATCTGGTCTACTTGCTCTCTGGACCAAGAGCGAGGCGTGGACAAGGCAAAGAAGATCTGAGCATTATAAACAAATTCTTTGATCTGAAGGCCTTCTGCAGGGAGCTATCCTGGTTGCTGATGCCCTCCAATTTCATTCATTTAACTATATCTTTGGTTTATGGTATACTTGGTGAGTTGTAACTTTGGTCCAAATACTTGCCACACTTGTCTCATTTATACTGAACATCATGCTTCTCAAACTGGTGTGTGTATATTCTGTGGGGACCAAGGAACACTCCCAGGATAAACACAGTGCATATCTCCAAATTAGTGATTTGATTTACTGGCAAGCAATATAAGATATTTTAGAATTTTAAAGTGAACAACAGAAAAGCTTGAAAGTGGTTAAAATTGTGGTGGTTAAAATCCCTCTCTGGGTTCATTTATTTAACTTTCTACAGCTTAGTTCTCTCATTTATAAGAATAAACTATTGTAAACTAAGTGTAAACTAATTTTAACTTTCTTGCTGAGGTCTCTTTGGAACTAAATAAGATCATTTACCGTTATAGAATTAAAATGAGAGTATGAGAGAGAGAGAGACAGAGAGAGAGAGAGAGAGAGAGAGAGAGAGAGAGAGAGAGAGATTTAGACATTAACATATTAAAAGCTCTGAGATTTCTTGCTGTATAGAATTCTTTATCTCAGCAATTTGCCAAACAAAAATGACCAGAGATCAGTCTTTTCAGGTAACACCTATTCCTTGATGCTAGGAAATGTCAGTCTAGGTCAAAAAGAGTCAGGAGATGCTCAATGCTTATGGAACACAATCTGGGTAATTTAGGTGCTCCCAACCCTCATCAGGGACCTAAACCTCCCTTCTACTCTAATCTGCTTACAGAACCGGTCAGAAATGCGCCAGCACTGCAGGCAGGTCTGAGCACGAGCTTGCCCGCTCGGCTACCCATCCCCTATGCTTAAACTGACCATCATCGAGGTATAACAAAGGCCATGTGAAATGGACAGCACGTGCCCGAAGTCAGAGATGTTGAAGGAGAGAGAAGAGAATTATGAATAATGAAACACCACCTGAAGAGAGAGAGAGAGAGAGAGAGAGAGAGACATGTTTCTCTATTATGCAGACAGAGTTGTTTTCTTCTTAAGTCCTAAATCTTGGCATCTTGGCTGGGTTTTAGGCACACACCTCTACTGAAGGATTTAAATTGTGTACGTGTGGAATGTTTTTCAAGGAGGTGAGAAAGGAAGGGAGGGAGGGAGGACGGAGGATAAAGGGAGAATAAGAAGTACTTCCTCTTATATCAGGTACTTTTGCAACTGTTATCTCATTTTTTTTTCTTTAAAATAATAACACCGAATATGAATGATCACCCCATTTGGGAGTATGATTACTGAGCCTCAGAGAAGTTTAATTGGTGTCCCAAGGCTATGTGATGACACGCAGTGAAGGGCCAGAGTTCAAATTCTCATCCAAATATCTCAAAATATTCTTTCGAACAAACATAAACCATTATAGACATAGATCATGAGGAAATATATGATAACTGTATTTCATGTACAAACGCACACAAACAATCCATCCAACTATATGTATCTGAACACACGAAAAAGCTATATTTGTGATTTGTCATATAAGTATTAATGTTTATTAATAAAATATACAGATAATAATGTTGATGCTGAGAGAGAGAAGCTTCTCTTTTTTCTTCCAAACGAATTAAGCTTAAACTCCGGATTTATAGTTCAATGTCTGAGTTCCTGAAGGGATGCGAAGCAAGCTAAGGTCAGAATGAGCTCCTCAGTCTCTGTGCTATTGGAGAACCTGACTCAATAACAATGCATGAGCGGGGACTGATTCACTGAGCACGCTCCTTCAGTGGGCCCTTTGTTCAAGCCGACTTGCGCACTGTTTATTGGTAATGCATTGACATTTCACCAAACATGTTGTCAACATTTAAGGAAACTTACCTTTCACGCCATAATCCTTGAGTCGCACCTCTCTGTGAAATCTCCCTTGACCCCTCAGGAGAGATCTGAATATATTTCAGTCCTCTCCCAGTCTCTGTCTCATAAAATATCCACTGTGGTCTTAACTATATCTCTCAGCTGTTGCTGCAATAATGCTGCTTATCAAATAACTCCCAATTATTTGTAACCCGTGTTACATGCGAGCCTGGAGTAAGCTGAAATCCTGCAGCTCTGGGCTCTGCAGCCCCGCTCCTCGCTGCTGGTGGCCTGTGGATCTGCTCTCTGGGTTTTCTCATCCTGGGACGTACATCTAAAGAACGACCCCAACCTGCTGCTTGTGTTTACTCACGGCGGAAGGAGAAAGGCAGCAGCAACTCACACTGCCCCTGACAGCTGTTGGTTAAGTATATTAAATATCACATCCTTTTATGTCCAATCGGCCAAAGCAAATCACACAGTCAATCTCTATGCCAAGGAGATAGGGAAGTAAGTTTTGTCTTCAGGATGCCATGAGTGGAGAGAAGGTCTATATTTGTGAACAAATAACCAAATCTACTGTGTTATGTAGCCACATAACATATTATTTCCTCCCACTGAACAGTAAGGTAAAAGAATATAAAACACTTATTTGTCTGCTCATCTCTTATTCCTAGCATAGAGTGGGGACCCAGAGAAGGCTTGTTTAATATTTGAATATGTTGTTCGTTTCGTTCAAGAATAAAAGAGTGAAGATATCAGATGGAACTTGCTGAAATGGCCGAATTGTATCAACATTTCACTTTTCTAACCTCCCTTTCTTTCATGCAAACACCCCCTTTCTTTAATAGTGCCGTTTTACAGTTGAGGGGACCGAGGCGTTGAAAAGCTGAGACACTTGTGGAAAGTCACCTACTAAGAAGTAGCGGGACGATGAGTCATACACAGGTTTGTTTGACTGCAGATCATAGGATCTGAAGCCATAAGCGAGACTGAACTTCACCTTCTTGCCTTTGGGGTACTTGGTGAAGAGAAGGAGAAAATGGGCTAAGCAGAGAAATCTCCTTAAATGATATGCTGAGGTATTAGAATCAGGAGTTGCCAAGCTCCGATGTCTTTCTGTTACTGGAAGATGCATCCGTATAGAAATGAACAGCAGGTACACGTAGGTGATGAAAGTGCTATCTAGCCGTGCTTGCCTAACTTTTCTTACATCATGGAATGCATGGAAAATGATTTGCTTTGTGTTGTATGATGTGAAAAATAGCGGAAAACAGCAGAGGGATCTGGAAAGAGGTGACTGGCCAAAAGTCTGTAAGTGTCACAGACCCCACCTGGCCACCTGAAGGCACTGGAATGCTCTGCTAAGGAGAAGCCTGCCGGAGACGTCCTTCGAAGCACACGTGCTCACTCTAGTCTGAATCAGAGGCAATCAGGGCCGGGAAAACAGATTCATCCCAACCACAGGCGTCGTGATCTATTGCTTCGGATGGCATATTTCTTGACAATTTACTAAGCACTCTTGTAGATACTGGTAAATTCATCATCCAAAATCCAACAGAAGATACCAGTGTTGGCATAAATTATAATCTAACAGCCTGGCCCTGTGAGGGTGCAAAGAAACTTGAATGTCAGTATCCTGAGTCCCCAGGGAAGAGTCTGAACTCTCTTGGCTGTGAATTGCTCATCTGAATCCTCAACTCTCCACAGCGCAACCAAGAGACTGAAAGGACTTCTCACGGGCCAAGAACTTGAACCGAATGGGAGGTCCTCATCCTCCACTGTGGACTCCACTCAGAATCATTGAGTATGACGACAATCACTTGGTAAGCTTACTTAAAAATATAGATGATGGAGGTGGCTCATCAAAGACATAACACGGAGAGAATTGGCTGTTAACAGGCCAGCCAGAGAGAATCGAAAAAAAAATTGTTTTTAAAAATTAGGAAAGATGAAAAAAAAAAAAAAAAAGAATCATGGCATTCTGGGGGCATTGAGTATAAGAGCAAACTGTCCTACAGATCCTGAGGTCAGAATCGCTTACCTAAGTGGTAAACGTTACATACAAAATGAAGGTTGAAGAATAATCAGGTAGTTCTAATTGTGTGTTGCAAAGTTTTCCCACCATGTTTAAAATAAATAAATAAAAATAAGGCAATAAGAACGAATTTGCCTTCAGAGAGAGAAAGGGGAGGAAGTCTCTTTTTTTTTTTTTTTTGAAGTCCCACCATGTGCCTGAGATGGTCTGCATGTCATCTCCTCTAATCACTATAAATAAACCTTTTGAGTCTGTTTTTCTCGGTTTTATCGATGAGGCTCAAGGATAACTCTCTCGCTTACAGGCACCTCATGAATTTTCCAAACCCCAAGTCATGACATGTCTGAACATCCTCGTGTGAGATTCTTCATTTCCCGCTGAAATAAGCTAAGGTGGGGGCCTCGCATCAAAGACAATGATCTGAAGGACAGGGCGTTGTTAGTGTTATACACACAGTCACCCGCAAACACGACTACAAACCCAGGGGCCTTTCCGAAGTGCCTGGCCCCTGTAAGCCTCTTCCTCAAGCAAATGAAGCAAAGGAGGCCGAGGCCGAAGCTCACGCGTGGCTCGCCTGTCTGAGCGATCTGCTGTCGGCAGACCCAAAGCATTAACTAAATGTCGCTTTTTTTGTATTTACAAATAATAACAGCTACGTGCCACTAATGTGGTGCCATTTCATTTAATGGCATTCAGCACAGAGCAATTTAATTATTCGTTTAGTCACTGGAACATTCATCACAGTTTTCCAGTGGCTCCAAGAGAGCCTGCTTGCCTCTTGAATTCATTAATACAAAGACAGTGAGGTGGCCTCCTCTTTATAATGTGCTCAGCTGTGAACCAGGGGGAAGAGGGGCTGATATCTTTCAAAGCATAATTTCTGTTTGTGTCCTTCATGGATGAAAACAGTAAAGACTTACTGTGTTCCTAATATGTGCACCTACTGTGTGCAGGCTCTGCATTGAGCTGTTTAACTTAAATGTTCTCATGAATTAATCATGAAAACACAGCAAGGTAGGTTTCTGTATTCCCGTTTTACAGGTGAGATAACTAAGCATCAGCGTATCAGAGCTGCTTCTCCAAGTCCACACATCTAGCTGAGATAGAAACGTGGATCTAGTCCATGATCCTTACCGGAGGAGGTGCAATTCATAGGTGATTGTAAAAGCACTGACGATAGTAACCGCTGAGACACTGTATCCCAGGCATTTTACATTCATGAGTTTTTTTTGAATTCTCCAAATAATCTAGCAAGTTCAACTACCCCACTATCAGATAACAAAACAGACTCAGGAAGTTGAATGATGCACTAACGATCACATAGAAAACGTGTAGAACTGGAGCCCTATTTGGGGTCAAACTTCAAAGTAATTGTGAAAGACCCTATACTGTGCATTTGCATGAACAGAATCATAACCGGATTCTTCAATAGTTATTGTGAATATTAGTCAACGTATAAAGATAGTTTCTCCGTTTGGTAAAAGGGTTTGATCTCTAGTTTGTTGGGGTTTTGTCGTATTTAAAATGAGATAGTTTATAACACATGCTCAGCATGTAAGAGGTGAATAAATGCCTGTTTTAATGGGTAAATGGTGGCATCTAAACCACTAGGGTTCGTGGAGTCAGCGTGGTAGAGTCACATGTACTTTTTCGAAGGGAACAAAGCTCCTGTGGTGCCTCTTTTCGCCTGGACTTTATTCTAAAGCTACTAACTGCAGTATTTCTCAGGTCTTTAGAGCAGTCATACTCTACTGCATTTTAGAAATTTATCCTAAGCAAATCATCAGAGACAGGCTGCACAGTACGTAAGGGCGTTCATTGCTGGATTGTTATAGCAACAACAGGGACAGCAACAAAACGAATCATTCATCTGCATATAAGGAAGCCCCGAAGGATGATACACATACGTACACACACATGCACATGCACACACACACACAGAGGTACCCACATAGGACGCACATGTGCATGCGCACACCCAGCTAGACAAAGAATGAGAGCGCACCCATGAGCAATTTGTCATTAGCTTCGGATGGGCGAAGAGGGGCTTGTGGATGCGTTTTGTTAGTGTGTTGGGGGGATGTGTTTGTTGTTTATTAAGCTCCTCTCTGCTTGCTCATTTTTCCTATTGAGTGTGACTTCTTCAGTGACTAGCAAATAAGGAATCATGCCTGAGTACCTTGTGGCAATGTCCAATCCTGTTCTCAACCACAGTCTTGCTGTAATTCAGACAAACATCCGGGAACTCCCGCTGTATCTTCGGAGCCCCGGTGAGCAGCGTAGTGCCATTGGGAACAGTGGATATATGGCAAATGCTGTCGGCTCTACCAGAGATCATGGTGCTGGCCTCCGTGACAAATCCAAGCGGTGCTTGACTTAAACATTTGCACGTGGATAGAGGAAAAATCCCTACTGTTTATAAAAATGGCATGACGATGTCGTTCGCAATAAAACAGAGTTACCTAAGGACACTGCCCGTGTAGATAGCATGTCTTTGTTTGTTTAAACTCTTGGCCTTTTGGTTTTCTTCCAGTTCTTTCTAGAGCAGAGTTAATATACTATGTGTAGAATGGCACCCTCAACCAGTCCAAGCATTAGGGCTTCTTTATGACAACGAGGCAAGTCGGCAATTTGATTAGAGTGTTCCTTATATATTAATTATGATGTGCTTATGAATGAAAGACTGTGATACATAAATCCAGTAAACTTTTAAAAATAATTTGTTATATCTATTCCCAATAGAGTCTAGATATGTGTACGTGTACATGTGTATGTATATATACAAACATATAATGTACTTTAATGCTAACTCTACGTTATATAAATAATGAAAACCAACCATTGAGCACTTACTGTGCGCGACAGGCATTGTGTTCAGTGCTTCGTAAACATCTTTATCAACACTCACAGCATACTCATGCTAGAAACACGGCCAGCCCTTCCACATAGGGGACACTGCTTTGAGAGGTCGTTAACTGGGCCTGGCCAGGCAATGGGCTTAATCTTGACCCTTGAGCACGTAGCCCACATGTTGAAGGACAACTGGTTCTAGTTTCACAAAGCCTGAACCATCTGTCATTGAGAAGTCCCATAAATAGTCCAATCCAACACTTTCTAGGGAAAAACTCTCTAGTGTAGAATCTGGGACCGGCCACTCGCTGAAAACGGAGGCTGGAATTCAGACCTCCGACAGCTGCGTCATGCAGGTATGTGTTCATCTGATGCCAGGATGGTGAAAACACCTCTTTGTTTCCCAGGGTCACCTCGTAGCGGTGAGAGCCCAGCACTCGTGAAGAAGCAGTGTGGTACCCTGCACTTCCTGCCCACGTGCTGATGGCTGACGCGCCCCCCCGGCCCTACCTCACACTCTCCGCCTGTCACTCACTGGATCTGGGACTGTGGGCAAGAATCTTCCTCTCTCTGGCTTCAGTTTCCTCAGTGATAAATGAGTCAAGCCAGAGGTGTGGAGTGCGAATGCCAAGCTCTTGTACCCGAGGATCCCGACACATAAAAGCAATGAGGTTTTATTCCCCTGGCGTCACACACATAGGCACAGGCGCTTAAAAGCCTCTATTTGAAATCAGACTGTTTACGAAAAGAATCAACAGCCTTAGCCTCTTTCAGGCTAAGCTTTTTATAGTTCAGTTGTTTGTTGTTATTTTTGGAGGGGGGTCATTTTACTTTTTCTTAGATTCAACTGATGTTGTAAGAATCAGAACTCCATGCTTTTCACCAGGCCTTGAGTGGCAGATCCCCACCACCTCCCTGGCACTCCCCAACTCCTGGTGTCCAGGCATCTCAGGGACAGCGGGGAGAAAGGATCAGGGAGATGGGCGAGCCCAGCCACGGAAGCCCGGCCGCTGAGTCCCGGGGGGCCCATCTCTTGCTACCGGTTGGAAGGGGCAAATCCTCGGCGATGAGCACATTCATTTAGCTCTCTCTCAGCCTCTCCCTCAGTTAACACCCCAGCACACACAATACCAGCGAAGGTGATTATCTCTGCTAGCGTAATTCCTCCCTAACATCTGCTTTCGCCCATAACACTCCACTAATTTTTCCCTCATTTCATTACACATAATTTTCTTTCAACACAATCTACATGTATTAAGTGGTAATGACTTTCCAGTTAAGAGCAAATCGACACCAAGGGACCCCCGTCCCCCCCACGGCTGCCTGCAGAGCCTGACTCTGGCTATTAGAGATAAATTCGGTACCTCAGGAAGCTGCAGCGAGGTAATCAATCAATTAAGCGGTTAGGACATACATTATCAAACTTCCACAGTGCAGGGGGCAGGGGGCCATGCTGATCTACTTGCTATGATTTTTTCAGAATTCAAAAAAAATGAATAAATAAGATTGAGAGCTATTATACAACCAGGCTATAATTTACCACTCAAAGTCAGGGGCTGGTTTTGTCAGATTCAACGCTGAGGCATAAGTAACGCTGAGGGAGAGCCATAGGCCTTGGACGCGCCCTGTCGGAGTAGGAATATCCTGGCTCTGCCGTTTATTAGTGTGTCCTGGGGCACACGGAGGGAACCTGGGAGTCTGAGCATCCTGTCCTTTAAAAGGGGGGAAAAGCACACTTGGAATTTTGCCTCTTACTGCCTAGGTTTCTGGGGGGTGAACTAAGATCATGCATATGGAAGCACCTGGCCCACAAAGGTACTCAGGGAACCTCTTGTCTTACTCTTCACCTAGACAGTGGACGTAGGACACATATGGTGGTCAGGGATCACCGAAGTGCTAGCATCACACTAGAGTTAGATGACATTATCATCGTCATCGTCATCATCATCGTCATCATCATCACCATCGTCATTACCATCATCATCGTCATCACCATCATCACCATCATCACCATCATCATCACCATCTTCTTCATCATCGTCATCACCATCATCACCATCATCACCATCGTCATCACCATCTTCATCATCATCAATCCTTTTCCTCAGGTTTGTCGAGAAAAAGCCAAAGTATACTGAATCCTGAAATTGCATTCAGAATATTTGCCAGTCCTCATTCATTTACTTTGTATGTGTCACCTTTGTATGTACTCAAACCTCAGTTACCTCACCTGTAAAAACGGGCGTATTAATAATATTTCATCCATCACGGCAAGGGTCATTGGAAGACTCACAAGAAACATATTAAAATGCTTCGAAAATTGTAAATTACAAACACAATAGCATTTTGTTTAATAATGTAATTTAGACTACCGGTATTTTTCCTAAACTCAATCCATCCTATAAATATTGTATGTGTCTGGAAAGTATATTAAGTGCTGCAAAAATCAAATTAGCTGCAAAAGGAGAGGGGGATAAAAAAAAAAGTCTGGTAGATGTGAAAATATAAAAATAAAATTAAAATATTTATAACATAAATAAATAAACAAAATATTTTCAAAATATGTTTCAGGTAATAATATGTAAATATGTTTATATGGTACATAATATTACAATCTTACAAGTTAATAAAAAGGAGAAAGAAAAAAATAAGAGTTATGATAATAACAGTAAATGATTCCTACTATTTGCCAAGTAGGTCTTAAGGTTTAATGTATTTTAATTTATTTAACAAGGAAAGGAAAAGAAACACTCAAATAAAATAAACAAATGAAAAAATAGGTACTGAAATCGCATATAAAATATTACATCTCCTTAAAGTCCAAGAAATGTAGGGTTACATCGAAGAGATATGACTTTTCATCTATCAAATTAATAAGGTTTAAAAACTGACTTCTCTGATGCTGGGACATAAGCAAAAGAGAAGCTTTCTACTCTGGGAATATAAATTGTTAAAAACAAACAAACAAAAACTACTTTTCTGGAGTGGGGGGGGGCAAATTTCCAATATATAGACAAAGCCTTAATATATACCTATGCATTGACTCATCAATTTTACTTCCCTGAAATTTATCCTTAAAAAAAAAAAAATAGGATTGTTAGCAAAAGTGTAACTACAAAGATGTTCAACACATTGTTGTTTATAAGAGTGAAATATCGGAGGCAATAGGGTCCAGTGCTGGGCGACTGTGATCGTTCATTTATTGAACAACTACTCAGTGCCAGGCTTTATTCCAAGTGCTGAGGCCACAGCAGTGGACGAAGAGGACCGGATTCCGTTCTTGTGACTCTCCAATTATAGTGCCGGGGGCTCGAACCTGAATAAGTTGTGCTATATACATGAGATGAAATATCATGGATGTATTTTCTCAAAATATTTATTTAGGGCCCTGTGTGTTCCAGGCACTGTTCTAAATCTAAAGATCGCAGCTTCATATAAGCCGACAGATGCCCGTGCCCACAGAGCTCACATTCTAAGTGGGAAGATAAGAAATATGCAACTAAACATTATGTAGTAGAAGTATATTTAATCATGTAGAAAAAAAAAACATGTTATGAGAAGTGAAAATGGTTATATGACAATATGCACAGTATGGAGCCATTTGTGTAAAGAAGCAAAAATATTCATGCATGGACATTTTTAAAATATTAGAAGAATATACGCCAACTTATAGGCAGTATCGTCTTTAGACTTTAAATTTCCTAAGATTTTTGCACTTGTTACTTTTAAAGTATACTTTTTTAAAAGCAA
Organism: Pteropus alecto; assembly: GCF_000325575.1. Lineage (NCBI taxonomy): Eukaryota > Metazoa > Chordata > Mammalia > Chiroptera > Pteropodidae > Pteropus > Pteropus alecto. Next base: position 19,893,942 of record NW_006494609.1, read on the forward strand.
AGACAACTGATATATCCATGATAGATCCATACCTAGCTATTGATTCCATTTTATTTCTGTTTTTAAGAAAACAGTTGATTTACATATTGTGGCAGCCTCAAGATTTGATTTCTTAATAACTAGGATCCATAAAATAAAAGGGTGCTGGGTCATTTCTCAAATTTTTTTCTTTATACTATGGAAGGGTTCAACCCGAGCTGCTGAAAGAAGAAAAAGAACTTTTCGAAATAATTTTCAGCCCGGTGCTCTGTTCACAGAAGAAGAAATTGAAGTCCCCCAGGGGGTGAAGCAGGGCCTGAGCCTCGTTCCACTCAAAGTGACTTCACTTTTCAGAGTCATCCGTGGATAACCTAACTGCCCACACATCTGACCCCACTTGAATTCTCAATCGAGTTCTGGCTGCTCCATATCTCAAGAGGATGGAGGGTGAAGAAGATAAAAATAACACCTCACATTATTAGCCGTCTCATGATAGGTTCTATCATCAAACATAACGAAGTTGACTAAACTATTGTTAAGAACGCAGGTAGCCCCTCTGCCCCGCACACAAAGGGGCCATGAGAACGGGCACAAGGTAGGGGCTGTATTTATGACTGAGTTTTTTTCTTTCTGAACCAAAATTGGCCATGCCTGTGTTGATCAAGAGGTAGTTCTAGAAATTTGTACATGTGCATAAAGTTCCTCGAAAAGCCGCAAGTTAGAAAATGTCACCATCTTTATCATCATCTGTGATGTTAGAAAATTATTTAGGGTAATCATTAGGTTATAACTCTAAAGCACTTAATGGTTTACAGATCCCATTCGCATGCGTCTCTCCCGTGATTCTCCTGAGAATTGTATCATGTGAAGCTCGTACCCAGTTTCTAGGTGAGTATGTTGAGGCTCTGAACACCCAAGGGGCTTACCTGCATGTCAGAAATAGGGCAGAGCCAAAACAAGCTCATTGTTCTTTCTTGCAGGAAAAATGGTAAAGGGCTTTTTAGGATAAGGTTTGCATTCAAAAATCTTGTCAGAAATGGTGCAAAATCAAATCAAGAAGTTATTATGTCGCCTTACTTTTTAAATTTTATTTATTTATTTATTTATGCTTTTTAATGAACCCTCAAAACCCCACTGGATATGTTTCAGAATTCCAGCTGTCAGTTTTGTCTGTCTTTTCAACCTTTCACCTTATTTCATAGTTGGACCAAAATGTCCCTACTCAGCCAAGATTTTCATGCCAAGCAAGATTTTAATTTTTGAAGAAGTAAATTTGAACAGGACAATATGGGAGCACCAAAGAAAGGTAGCCTATGAAAAAACAAACCGTTTGTTTATTTGGCCATTTGTTTTAAGACAAAAGTAAAAACGCCAGGCTGAATGGAACAGGAGAAGCTCCGGGCTATTTCCTCTGAGACCGTAAGATCGGGCAGGATGAAACGTGAATAGAAAACACGCCAGATGCGCACGGAGCAAACACAACTTTCGGTGACACGCTGATTCGGTGATTTTTTTTGTTTGTTTCTCCTAGACACTAAAGCCCTGGATACTCCATGGAGCTGGAAAATAGAGTCATATGCGAAGTGATTAAAAAATGTCCCTTCGCACCAAGCCGGTCTTGACACAAAACACCTTCTACCCCACGGGGCTCCTAGTGCCTGACTTCTCACCGCTAACTCTCTTCCTGGCTGAGATCAGTGTCACAGACGTGTCAGAGAAGAATGCTGTCTGGATGGGTGGGGGCACGACTTTATTTTCTCCCGTTCTGTCCTTCCGTTTAACCATGATTTTTCTTGCTCCCCCTCCCCACGCCTCCCCATCGCAAGATGTCTGGCACCCAATGTCTGGCATGAAATCTTACGATCTGCATTTTCCACAGGGCTGTGACAACAGGTTCCAACTTGACTTGCCATCCTTGGGAACATGAAGTTTCCTTTGTTTGTTTTTGAGGACAAGGAGGATTGTAGCTTTTGCACTGAAAAGGGACATCTTTCCATTTGACTGGATTTTTCTAAAGAGAAGATGAATTCATCTGTCACGGATTATTTAAGGAAAGTATTTTTATCGTATTATGTATTGTAAAAGCACATTCCACTTAGGCACGTCATTCCGTTGCTTTGTTGTTTTAAAGTTACTGTTAGCCTTGAGAATGCTCACTGGCAGAAACTTCCACTTAGTATCCTAAAACATTAGCAACAAAAGGATGTGGGGAATCGTGTAATCTGTAAATTGCGGTGTCTTCATTCAAGATACCGTGCCTGATTTTACAAGCCACGGAAACTGAGCCCAGAAAAGAGAAAGTGATTCGCTCAAGGTCAAGGCTGGTTCATAACAACATCGGAGACCCTGCACTTGAGTTAGGAGATCTGGGCACCTCAGATCACTGGCACCCCTGACGTGGTCTGCACGCTGCCTTAAGCAGTCATTTTATTTTTTGCTTTAGTCACTCTTTTATATTTTATATGCGGTCCTTTCGTGCGATACTATCTTTTTGGACTCAGACGTATTATTAATATTTGATTATTTTGCAGAACTGCCTAAGATGTTTTTCCTACTCTTTCTATTTTAAGTGGTGTTGTAAGCATCTGTTGATTTTTGAATTGGAGGATATCATCACTTTTAGCCACTTTAAACAAATTATGAGTCGTATACTGGAAACTAATTTTAAAAGAAAGGAAAAAAAGGGTGGGCGGATGCATGAATGAGTGGATGGATGGATGGGTGGATGGATAGATGGATAGATGGATGGCTGGAAAATGAATCGATGGATAGGTAAACGTATATTCATAGACTCACGCATGAGCTATCGGAAGGACTCAAAGTTACAGGAACAACATGGATGGATTTTGAGATAATCATGCTATGCGAAATAAATCAGACAGAAAAAGTTGAAAACCACATGATATCACTCATATGTGGGATGTAAAACTGAAAGCAGCAAATAAACATGACAATCTCATGGGCACGGACAGTGGATTAGTGGAAGACGGAGGGAAGGGGGCGCGCGGGGAGGTCGATAAAGGTAAAAGGGGTCCAATATTTGGTGACGGAAGGAAATCTAACTCTGGATGGTGAACACACGATGCAGTATATATGCAACTTATTGTTGAATGCTACACTTAAAATTTGTTTGGTTTTGTTAATCGATGTCACCCTAATAATTTTTAATAATAATAATAATAAAAATATTTAATAGACCTTTGTCAATTTAATGAGCCCTGGCCTTGAATCCAGGTCTTCCTACTTCCAAAAGTGGTCCTCCCCCCATCTCAGCTTTGGGGGGCCTTCTACCTAGCTGCGATTTGGAGGTGGAGGACACACCGGTCCCTTTGCTGAAGGGCGCGTCTGGGGTGTACCCCAAAGCTTCCCTCCTTCCTCTTCTGAGTTATTTTTCTGTCTTTTCTCTTCTCCCCGTTCCTCTCTCTGGTGTGTTTACTCGCAGCAGCCAGAAAGCCCACCTCGTCCCGCTCCCTCCTCGGTTCAGCTACACCTCTCAACTCCAATAAACCGTTTGCGTTCCATCTGGCGAGCGTTTGCTCCGAAGACATCTCCCTGTCAATCTCTCCCGCCACATTAAAAATCTGTCATTACGATTGCATCGCCGCCTGGCTCCTGAGATTTCTGACTGCTTTATTGCTCTCCTCGTTTTTTTCTCTTCCCTGCTACAGCCGAGAAGCAGAAATAAAGGTTTGTTGTTGAAACATGGCCGGGAGGAAAGTAGGAGGCACACATCTGTCAAGGTATTACCTTTCTTCAACCAGGGATTAAGGTGTTTTATGGCACTCGCTACCGAGCATCACACTGAATAAATTTTCTCCGTAGAACATAAAAATGAACTCATACATTTCGAACCAAGTTTTCTTCTTTCAGGCCAGCCTGGATTGTCATGCAGAGCCACCAGCATGGAGGGGGGACAGCAAGTCAGGAGGCTCGCACCACCCACCCTACCTCCCGCCAAAGCTGCATTATTTGAATGCCATTTGAGGCAAAGGAAGTATTTGGATTAGGGGTAGAGATGCTGGCTGTGAATGTGCATCTTTCCTCATCTGGTGAGAGAGAATGGAAAGATCTAGAAGGAATCCTGGCTCCAGGATGGCCAAGCCCTGCTTTTCCTTTAAGAGTCAGATCAACTCAGATTCTTTGGGGAGTGTCCCCTGATTCCCCCTGCACCTCCTCACTACCTGCTCTGCAGGAACACTTATATGACAACTGTCGGTCCCACGTCTGACCCGCCCACTGGCCTGTGAGCTTCTCCCAGCACGGGACACGTCCCCACCCCCGCTCTGTGCCCTGTGTGTGCCGGACGTTGCAGACCCACTGAGACCATCGCAACTGTGAGATACCCCAGGTCTCTCTTTGCGTTGGGTACTTTGTACAGCCCAGGATCCTCCCAGCAGCCCACCGCAGTGGATGCATTGTGTTCTCACTTTACAGATGAGCGAACCGGGGCAGAAAGGAGCAGGCTCGGCATCTTGCTAAGGACAGGCCGGCTGCAGCGGGCAGGCCGGCCTTCCTGCTCTCAAGCCCCCTTCTGTTGTGTGCAGGGAGGGATCACGGGAAGGGAGGGGTGAAGAGAAAACTTCGAAACGGTTTTCTGGCACGGCAGGGTCTCGGGAAGAAGCGACGGTGCCTGGCAGCCCTGTTTCGTCCTGGTGCTCTCTGTCCCTATTTGCTGTCACAGTCCCGCTCGAAGCTGCAATGGCCCGTGGCTCTGCAGAGTCCAGGACTGGTTATCGCTGAACTAAATTTGGAGTAATAAAAGCAAGAGACTTTTTGGGGAACCAAGTGGGAAATAAAGACCTTCTAAATGTGAGCAGGCAAGTACTTTCGGAAGGACACTCTGGGTCTAGCTGGGGGAAGGGGGACCTTGGGGTGGGGCTGCCCCATGTCCACTGCAGACCCCCTCCTTCTCCCTGAGAATTGTCCCACTCCGCCCTGTTGTCTCTTTGTGACGGCCAAGGAAGGGAACTGTAGGGGAAGCTGATGCAAGAGCCTCTCCTGACTTCCCTTAACTGCTTGCACCTGGGCATTGCAAGCCTTTTTCTTTTTTTTTTTTTGGCGGGGGGCTTTTTTTTTTTTTTTTTTTGGCGGGGGGGTGGGGTGGTGGGGGAGGGAGAGGCTGTTATTTAAAAAGTAAGCCCAATTATTTAAAATTTAATTTCAAAAAAGTAAAAAGAGAAGCATAGGATAAACTATGGGAAAGCGTGTTTTGTTATAATCTTGTCATGGTGAAGGCCTTATTTCTAAGCAAGACAGAAAATGGCGAATCTACAAAAGGGCATGCTTGATCGACCTGAAAATGCACAATTTCTAAATTTCTGAATCGACAACAACAGAAAAGAGAGAATATTTGCAATGTGCCAAGGAAGCGAACAGGCAACCGACATGAACGGGAATGCAAACTGCTTGTGGACGTAAGAAGGCTCTGATTCTTGCCAGCTGTTAAATCGATTTAAATTAAAGTAGCAGTGAGATCCATTCATCTATCAGCATGGAGAATGCCGTAAGTCTGAAAAGCATTGGCAAGGAGATAGGAAGTAGGTCTCGCCATGTGAGGGTTCAAATTTTGTCCAACCTTTCTGAAGAGCAGTTCGGCACTGTGTGATCAAAATTGCAAGTGTGAAGGACTTTGGTCTTTATTCTACAGGTGTTTTTCATCTCTATATTCAAAACATGTAAAAGTGTTTTTGTCGAATCATTGTGTCTAATGGGAAAAAAATCTGCAGCAACCTGAATGTCCAGCTAAACGGGAACCACTAATGATATGATAATTTATGCACGAGAAAGAGAACTCTGAAGTCATGGAAAGAAAATGAGGTTATTGCAAAGGTACTGACACAGAGAAATCAACAAACTATCATTAATTGAATAAAAAAGCAAGAAGCAAGAGAGCACATCACACAAGGGGACAGACACACAGTTGATAATGTGTAGTGTATCTCCGGAAGGCTGAGGGCGAACGAGGAACAGTGGTCCCCCCAATCCCTATGCAAAATAGAATTTTCCTTATACGCCTATTTTATATTGTTTGAATTTTTGCAATGCACGTGGATTTTTTGACAATGAAGTATGAGTTAATTCTGCAGAGTGCATATGCTGCTTCACGGACAAACCACACGCTAAGGAGAAGCTGCAGCTCCAGCCCAGTTCGTGTGGGCTGGGGACACAATTCAGAGTCTCCTACTAATCTGAGCCAGCCCTGAACTAAGGGACGCATGGCATGGCTATGGTCTTGCCTTCTGGAGATTCTGGCACCGAGCAAATGCCCACCTCAGCGCCCATCCCTTCCTGCCGCTCCGCTCAATATAAGTTTGATCAGACAGATGGGCCAGTTGACAGGACCATTTAGATTGACTCTGGCTGACCCTTGAATAAATGACCTTTTAGAGAGAGGTTATCGGTCTTATCCTGGTCGGCCATAATGGAAAGGTCCAAATGTCGCTCATTATCCGACCGGGCACTAAGCAAGGGGCAAGTAGCTCAGGCATCAAACCACTTCCGGTCGGCCCTTGTGGCCAGCACCACACATAAATAACACCCAACTTGCTGAGAGCAAACTCAAGTCAAACCTAATTCGGCACCTTCTACAAGAGAAAGAAAAGGAAAGAGGAGCAGCTGGCAAACCCGGAGAGCCCACTGGGCTCTAAGTGCTGTGATAGGGCAACATTTTTATCAGATGCAATGCGTTTCATCCCACTGAGAACTCTACGTAGCATCATCATCCCCATTTAACAGACGCGGACACTGAGGCCCACCTGGGAGGGAGCGGAGCGATGGGTTGTGGGTTTCTCAGACCCTGTGGAACAGACTCCTTCCACTGCAGGTGCCTGCTCAGCTGGAGAGTGAGGTGGGTGCGCTGGGAGGTGGGCGTACCTGGACAGTGAGGTGGGCTCAGCCTGCTCGGTCTTGTCTCATCTCCACTGCTGGAAAGTCGGACGACTTGGGGTGATCATATCACTTCTCTATTCTTCGGTTGTCTCATCTATAATGCGAAATATCTCCCTTTGTGTTATCGTGAGAATTAAATGGGCTATTCCTGAACAGCACCCAGCACTGTGCCTGGCATGTAGTAAATGCTCGATAAACCCTAGCTGCCATTATAACCCATCTTGCCAAAATGTCTTTTTGGCTATACTCCCTAACTGGAACTCACACATGTGGAGACAGAGACCCTCAATTAAGTTTACTTTTCTTCCTGCCTCTCCCCATTTTTAAAAATTTTATTTTGTTTATGCATTTTTTTTTTCTCCTCGTGACCATTTCATAAAACTGGCTTCAGAGTCCAAAATGCTGTCAACTTGAAAACACCCATCTGAAATCCCCATGAGGGTGTGTAATGTGATTTATAGACGCATTTTCTTTAGCTTAACAATATCTCGTTCACATTTTGGCCCCAGCAGCCTTCATCGCCCCGCCAAACTCTCGAGTTTTATTGTGGCATCAAGTAAACCGTGGCTATAAATCATCCCCGGATGTCAGCTTGATTATTCTGAGTGAGTTGGGACCTGTTGGCCGGGGCACTTTGGATGCAGACTCGTCACGTGCTCCTGAAGTCCAGCTCCCTCCGGTCCTGGCCCAGAATGAGCTGGCTCTCACACACAGCCCAGGGACCTCTAGACCATCCTCACTGTCCTCCTCCAAGAAATTCTCCGCCAGGTCAGCTTCCAGGGGGTGGGGTTCCCACACGCGTCCTCGACTTCCTTCTACAGAAAAGCAATTTGCTCCCTCTGATTTGCTTCGTCACTGCGATGTGGACAAACACACCTGGCAAGTGTCAGGGCGCCTTGCTGGCCCCTGACAGAAGGCAGAGCATTCTCCTCAGTCAATGGAGGCAAGAAGGGTAGGGGTTCTAGGGTTAGTGGCTCAGCATTCACAAACCAGAACCCACACATAGTCCCTTCTGGTCACCCCTCAACAAGCTTTAGGAAGACATATGCGAGCCTTGATATTCTGCACCTAAAGTGGAGATGGAGTTTTCCAGAAAATCCAGCCAGAGTAAGTGTGCTCACTGTCCATGGCTTCGGCCATGCACCCACAAAAATGGCCTTTCCTCCCGTCTCCCGTGCAGGGCACCTGCTCTGTGTCAGGTGCCGTGGTGGATGTTCCACCTGCCTCTTTCTTCGCCATCTTCACATGGGCTTCTAGCTGTGAACGTGGGGAGACCTCGGGTCAGGCAGGTGGTGCCTCAGGCGGAGATGGGTGAGGGCCAATGAGGCCCTCGGCCACACCGCCGCTCCCAGCTGAGGACCTGCACGTGGCTCACAGAGCCTTCGATAAACCCAATAATGGAAAATACTCGCTTCTGCACCCAGGCCTCTGCCATGGAGCTCCTTTAAGAGTGATCTGTGTTTAAAAACATGAGCTCAGCACCATGGCACAGTAGCTGTGTTCCCCTTGTCCCTCTGGCTCCATCGACACAAGGGGCGTCCTCTGCAGGGAAGAAGCCTTAGCCACCTAGCTGTCCCCAGTGGCTGGCACCAGGCCTCTGTGCTCCTTCTGTCCCCAGACTCCAGCAGCCTTTCTGCTCAAACTCAGCCTCGCTGACCTCCTGCCCCCAGCCATGAGCAGGTGTGCAGGTGGCGGCCCCAAGACACTTCCCCCGTCACCTGGGTGGGTGTTTAGCCAGTTGACACCATGGCTTGTGGTTTCTCTGCCAAAGCCTCCTCTTGAGTGAAGCGCTCCTGGGCGAACCTGCAGATGCGTCACGGTCACGAGCCTAGAGCTCTGTCGGCAAACGGCCTGACTTTAAAGGACGTTAGAACGGTGGGGGTCTCCGGGATGAAGGGCGGGGCAGTAATAGTAACAGCATTTTAGAGTTTGTGACAGTTTTTTATTAGCCCTCAGCCCATCTACCACACCAAAAAAAAAAAAAAATCAAACAAAGGTAAATAAATGTCTGTGAGTAATTAGAAGAAAAGTTGTTTGAGAGGCAGAACGATATAGGAAGAGAAAAAGAAATGACCCAGGGCTCGAAAACTGTGCTGGCTCGTCAGGCGGGGAAGTCGGTGCTGTCCTGCTGCCTCCCAGGGAAGTCCACACCGCGGAGAGGTGGGGAGGCGTGCGGGGCTCTCGCTAAGGTGTTACGGAACACACAGAACAGGAAGGGGACCCCGTGAGGGAAAGGAGAACAGAGCATCCTTCATGGGTTTCCAGCAACGATCCCAGGACACATGCTGTGCTCAGAACCAGGCAGGGGACGAGACACTAAAATCTCCCAGAGTTCAGTCAGAGACGCCCAAGCTCAGTCAGAGACACCCAAGTTCAGTCAGAGACGCCCAAGTTCAGTCAGAGACACTCAAGTTCAGTCAGAGATGCCAAGTACAGTCAGAGACGCCCAAGTACAGTTAAAGACACCCAGAGTTCAGTCAGCAATGCCCAAGTTCATTCAGAGACACTCAAGTTCAGTCAGAGATGCCCAAGTACAGTTAGAAATGCCCAAGTTCAGTCAGAGACACCCAAGTTCAGAGACACTCAAGTTCAGTCACAGAAACACAAGTTCAGTCAGAGACACCCAAGTTCAGTCAGAGATGCTAAGTACAGTCAGAGACTCCCAAGTACAGTTAGAAATGCCCAAGTTCAGTCAGAGACACCCAAGTACAGTCAGAGATGCCCAAGTTCAGTCAGAGATGCCCAAGTTCAGTCAGAAACACCTAAGTTTAGACAGAGACACCCAAGTACAGTTAGAGATGCCCAGAGTTTAGTCTCTACCTTTTGCAGCATAAGGAAGAACTATTTTTTTTTGAGGAACCACAAGAAATATTTCAAGGTTTGGTTATCTAGCTTCGAATGACACACTACATTCACCACTTCCATTCTGGGCCAACTTCCTAAAGCCCTTCCGTAATTCAAACTTTCAACTGAAGTTAAAGTTCAAAATGTCCCATGAGTGCATTTGAACCCTGATCACCTGAGAGCTCCTATTTATTCCGGAGACCTCATGTGTCTATCTTTGGAGGAGAGAAGATGAGTTTTGAGGTCAGACTGTTCTGGGTGGAAACTGAGCTCTGTAACTCGCAAGTTCTGTCAACCTGGGCAGATCGGAACATCTGTGAAAATGTCGGGAAATAATAGCTCTCTCAGAGCTCCATGATGAGGACGTCATTTGACAAGGTACATAGTACCTGGCAAAGCCCCCTGTGCAAACGGGGTTCTCAAGAAATATGAATCCCTTCTTCCCTGTATGTTGGAAAGCCAGCGGAAGGAAGGAAGGAAACTAAATCAAGAGAACAGGTCACTTAGCCTCTTTTCCTCTCTTTTAGAAAAGAATAAGAACCATGTGTCTCTTAGGTAAGGTTTCTGAGGTCGTTTTGGTCCAGACTCTCGATGAGAATTTTTACAGTGTCAGGTGTCAAGCTTTTTTCCATCATCTTGACATGAGAGTGACATCTTGGAGGGCGGGAGCCAGCAGCAGACAGAGTTTAGCAAGCGGGGATAAACCCAGCATGTGCCAGGAGCAGGGGCCGGAAGAACGAGACAGCCATCGTCCCTGACCTCCAGGAGACCCCTTCCTGAACCGACTAGCTTGAACTCATCCACACGCCAGATATTTCCTGAGCAACTACTTGTCCCGACCACTGATCTGGACACGTGGTGCTGGGTGCCCAAGGCGGGCTGCCAGGTGGAGAAGTCTCCCAGACCACGGTCTCTGATTAAGCAAAGGGTAGCGCACCTTCACAAACTGGTGATATTCTCTTAGAGTTGATGACACTGGATCTTTCTAGTTTATTTAAAAATGCAAACCATCCCTAAACCCCAGAGCGTCACCCACGATCAATAACCACACGCGGGATTAAACTCACGCGAGCTGTTGGTTTGCTGGTACGAAGGTGGGGGGAGGCACGTAAACCTGCGGGGTCCCCAGAGCGGAAGGGCTGATTGCTGAGCTAGGTCCTCACACTGGGAGGTCCAGCGACGGGGGCCGTGGGGGTGGGTGTCACTTTAAGGACGCATGGGTGTCGGCCAGTGAAGAAAACTGAGAAGGGCGTGGAGGGTGAGGGCTCAGGACGAGCAGGAGGCAAGCTCGGGTAGGGCAGGGGCCGGAGCGGAGCGGGTGACCCGTGAGTGGTTTCTATTGCCATCGAGAATAAAATACGAAGGCGGGAGTGGCCTGGGAAGTCGCTGGTGCACAAGAAACCTGAATGTCTCGGGTAAGGGGCTTGCTTGTTACTCCTGGTCTCTGACCTGCTGGCCGTCAGGGCTGGACGTCCCTTGTTGGGGGGCTGTCTGTAGGATGTTAGTGGCACCTCTGGCCTTCACCTGCTAGATGCCAGCAGTGCCCTTCAGTCGTGACAATGGAAATGTGTCCAGGCAGTGTCTGATGTCCCTCAGGGTCAAAATCACCCTGGGTTGAGGTCGCCGCTCTAGGTGAAAGGCCACAAGCACAAAGAGACAGTGGTGGTGACTGACTAGAGGGACCTGGGAAGGCGAAGAGCCTGGAGGAGCCTCGAGCCCTCTGTGGTGCCCCAGCGTCAGATCCTGCCTGGCACATAGTAGGTCCCAAGCGAAGGGCACTGTCTCCACGTAAGAAAGGAGGGCTTCTGGGAGGTGTTGGAAGGCTCCAAGTGTCAAAACATTCAGCACTCGGCAAGACCAGGCCCTTGTCACGCCACTGTCCCCAGGGCTGAGAGGCCACCTTGGGCCCCACCTCAGAGGCCAGGTCATGCTGGGTGGCTGTTTATCTGTGTGCCCAGGGCTGCCTGCTGGGCGTATTAGAGGCCATGAAATAATGATGAGGCCTAGGAGGGGTAATTAAAAGCCACCGTGACATTGATCTGCTGAGATTTCTGAGAGAGCCCTGAGCACACGGGGCGACTCTCCATCTTACCTCATGCAGGCCCAGCCTGATTGGCCCCCAGGGCATTGCTGGGGCCCTGGAACCTCACCTGTGGCTGGGAGACTCCCAGGGCAGCAGCCAGCCTGGCTTCAGAGGCTGAGCAAAACAGGCAGCCAAGGCCTGGGGGGCAGACCAGCTGCTCTGCTCGTCCAGAAAGGCGGGAGCCACCACTCTGTTAAAGACACAGGTCCCTGTTCGCCACGGTCTCAGAGGTGAGCCCGCTCTGCTCCAGGCCGTAGAAACTCGCCCGGGTGGAGGTCCGAGGGGTTCTGGGGGCACGCCGCACGTCCAGGAACAGGCCTGTCCCTCTTTGCTCACAGTAAAGGTTGTGGTCTAGACTCACATTAACCCCATGGTTGTTTCTGGACAATCTCCTATGGGCTGGGAATGGTGCAGACTTTATAAAAGAAATGTAAGTAACACCTAATAGTTACTTACGATTCTCTGTGCAGAGCTGGGCCCCTTGATCGGACGGTTAATGTCATTGCCCTTACTGCTGTCTACCGTTCTTGTTGCGTTAGTTCTGAAAGTGACCTAGTGAGTGGCATGAATACAAGTCACGAGGCCCCAGCCTTGGCCTTGGTTCCACCACTCGCTATCTCTATAATCCTGAGCAAATCACTTCAAGACACTGTGTCTTAGTCTCCCTGTTGGCACATGGAAATAAAAACAACCGGGACCATAGGTGGGAAAAGATCGAGTGAGACGACAATAACCCACTTTGCAGATGAAAGGAGTGAGACAGGAAATCCTTTCTGAGCTGGGATCTCACAGGGCGGCACACCCACCTCACAGAGGGGACTGGGGTGCTCGCTCGGCAGCAAGCTGGGCTTCCAGGTGCTGGGCTCAGACAAGCAGAAGGCAGAGCCCGTCCAGAAGCCATGGGATGCCCTCCCCCCAACCCCTGGCCGCCCCCGCCCATGAGCATGACGTAATCGCAGCCCCAGGTCCTCTTCTGTGAAACCTGGCCTATGTTTTTGCTTTTGGCCTTGACCACATGGCGGGGGCCTGGGTGCTGTACCTTTGCTGTCATACTGTAAAGGAAGTAGCAGCCCTATCAGATGGAAGGAAGGCGACATTTTCTTGAGGCCTTGACAAGATGGCCTGTCGCCCACACCAGGGCAGGCCCACAGCAGGATCTCTGCTCTCCCGACAGAGAGAGCCTTATTCCTTCTTGTAAGCTGCTTTGGGTGAGGAGAAAGATTCTTTCGGATTCCGGAGAGGACACGCTGAATTAAAGCCTTAGAAAAAAGCCCATCTCCATATGATCGCCTCTCCCTCCACTTCTGTATTTATAACAAAGGCGAGACGTGTGCTTTGATGAGGGACAGCCATGCAGTGGCCAAGGGACACCTGAACACTCTTCCAAACTAAACGCACAGCATCGCCAAGCCCCCGACTGGAGAAAAGGTTGCAAACATCAGTGACCACACAGCGAATGCCCGGTACACGTCTCTGCTTATTTAATAGAGGTTTGAGCTGTTGGCCCCTGGGCTCTTCCAGGTCACGACGTCATCGTAGGCGTCATCTGTGGAGAGTTTGTCGAGCACCAGACTCTGCGCTAGGCATTCTTTCAGTCCAAGCTGCCTCCTGGCAGGAGATCAAGGTGACATCCCCTGCGCACTGAGGTCGGATGACACGTCCGTGAGAGGTCACCGGGACCTGAACCAGGACAGGCTGCTGGCAGTGTGCCCTCCACTGCTCTGCTTGTAAATGACATCTAGTTCATAAACTGGAACTGCATGGCCTTTGGGTTGTCCTACGTGCCATCGGTCACGTGGAAAAAATAAATATCTTTTCTTGTCCCTTAGCCGGTGGTGGTCCATATGTTATGGTCTCAATTCCAAACAAGCCGTGGAAACCAAAAGTCATTTTTATCATTTATCTGGTGGCAAAACCTGACCTGAACTGAGAGAATGAACAGAAGGCTATTTATAGTCTATGTGCCCCACATGCTATGAATATTCATGCCATACATTCATACATTTTGCTGCAGAAATATTAATGTGTTCTGTCCCTAGGTGCTGTCCCAGACTCTCTAGGGGTGGGAGGTTATATAGTCCACAATTATGAGACATATTAACTTCCTAAAATGTGCCAAATTCCGATTTCTGAAATACACCTGGCCTTACCGTTTTCAGAAAAGAGACTGTGGGCTGTAATCGAATCTGGTGTCCCACTTTGAAGCCTTGTCCTGCAGACAGTGTGGGGTAGTGGGAGGTGTGGGCATTTGAGATCGGATGGACCTAGACCCTGATTCTGGGCCATACAGCTGCGTGACCAACCTCAGCCAACGTGGCACTCATGGAAGCCGTAGTTTCCCCAGTTTTGAGAGCGGCATGGCACAAGGCATCTCCCCAGCAGGGCTGCTGTGAGGGCGACGTGGACTCCTGTGGATAAGGCTCTCACGTGCGATGGCCTGTGAGGATGCTCCGAAGTGGCCCGTATCTCCATCTGCCCTTGTGATGATTTCCAGACCTGATGCAAAGATGTGGTAAAACTTGCACTTCAAGTTCACTGCCCTCGACCTGGAGTAGGATGTGGTCCCAGGGAGCTTAGGCTGGCGGTAGGTAATGCTCACCAAGACCCGCAGAGGCCACGGCAATTAGCAGGAACCAAGACCTTTTCAATATTAATTAGCTGTCCCCGACAAGGTGCTGCCCGCCTCCCAGCCTCTCGGGGAGTGTTTGGGGACGATGCATCCACAGAGGAGCCCAGCCCTGACCATGAGAGCTGAGTAAATAGAAAGGAGTTTGGCTTCCCAAGGGCCAGGGCTGATGCAAGGCTCTCCCTGTGCGCAGGTGCACGACGGGGTCTGGGTGGACAGAGGGACCGGGGACCACGGGACGGGAAGCCCTCGCTGGCTCAGCCCGCCCGCTCTGCTCTGACGTTAGGTTCAGCCCTCACCCCCACTTCATTCTTCTCCCTCTTGGCCTCTGGTCTCCTCTCTCTGTTTTTCTTTTGCTTTGAATCTCTCTCTCTCTTCCTCCCTCTGTGTAACTCTGTCCCTCTCTGTCTGCCTGTCCCTCCCTGTCTCTCTGTGCTGTCCCTTAACATGTGTACTCTCAAGGGCCCTCGGCTGCCCCCCACGCACAAAGCTGGGTTCGTGATGGCTGACAGTCCCTTTCTCTTCCAGGGAACCCAGAGTTCTCCCCCCAAAAACATAATTCATAGAATGCAGGATGGCTTGCTTTTGGGGGGTAAATTTCCACTGTATTTCCGACATAAGTGTTTATTCAGCATATATTTATGGAGTGCTTACCGCTTGCCGGGTACTTTTTTTACATGGTGGAGATGCAGTGGTGGACAAGAGAGAAAGGCCTTGCTCTAAGGGTAGGCGGTGGGGGGGGGGTGGTGGCTGGAGGAGGCAGTAGACAAATAAGGACATCAAATCGGGTATCTCAGAAGATAAAAGTGCCAGGAAGAAAATAAAAGCAGAGAATGAGGCAGGAGAGAATGACTAGGAAATGGGTCCCTGACAAAGAGTCACTGAGGTCATCGCAGCAAAGTGACAAGGAAGAGCATATTGCTGGCTGGAGGAACAGCACTCCAGGGAGAAGGAACAGAAAGGGCCAACGCTCTGAGGCAGAAGTCAGTTTGGCGCATGTGACGATAGGACATAGGGTCGAAGAATGTTTTCTCGTCGAGTCCTTGCAATCTCTCTTCTAGACAGAGGTCTTCAGTCTCCCCTACAAATGAGAAAACCGTAGATCAGAAAATGCGAAGTGTTGACCCGATACCAAAGACGTTTTAAATTAAGAAGCGGGATCCTAACTCAGGCCTACTAAGCACGAACGCTTTCCACAGCACCTACTGGAGAGCTGAAGAATTTGGAATGACGCTATAAGCCCAGGCAGCTAGTAGCACCTCACCTATTAAGAGCAGAAAAACTCTGCAATGGTACCAACCTCTGAAGTCAGAGGCAGCTGCGGTAAGTGACAATCATGAAAATTTAGGCCCTTCTAGCAGGACAAGGCAGAAAGCAGCATGAGAGTTCACATCTGAGCCCAAAAACAAATGGTCACTTACAGCTAGGGAAACTGAGGCTCCGAGAGGCTGAGCTTCCTGCCCGGGGCCCGTGGTGTGTAAGCAGTGCAGTCTGAATCCACGGCCTTTACGTTCTCTATGTTTCACGGTGCTAGCATACAAGTGTAAAACGAGTTCGAAAAATAAATGCACGAGGGACAAAAAAATATATTATTTTCATAGTCTAGTATTTCAAACATTCCTTTTATTGGATCGATTAGATTTCTGAGAAATCAGCAATAGCATTTAACTGACAAAGACCATTTTCCACCACGAAAAAAAAAAAAAGAGATTATTTGAACCTCCCACCTGATTCTTTTGTTTCGAAGAGGGAAATGTGATTTTGAAAGAGTCATTACATATATTTATACCACATGAGTGGGAAGCAGGACCCGTCAATGAATCATCTGTTTTCTACAACTCTGAAATCGACCCAGACACACGTGCTAGAGACTCCTAAGGCTGCTGTCCCTGGGCTGGGACCACTGTTCCGGTGGGCTAGGCCTTGGAGGTAGGATGGGACGAGGGAGAAAGGAGACCGTCGCCTGCCTCTTTGTCTTCATTCACAGTGAGCGTTCGCTGTTGACTGAGTGATGCGAACATCATCTTCTCAGTTACTCTCTCCCCTCACCTCCTCATTGCACGAGCATTGACCGGTACCTGAGTTTTGGGCCTCATGCTCATCTGAAGACCCAAAGACCAGCAAGAGGCAGCCCCTAACTTTTCTTGAATCGAGTTTATTTACGAAACATAAGCTTGGGTTCCTTCACTGGAGGCCTTCATTTTCCCGTGACACGCCTACATTTATTGACACCAGAGTTCAGCTTGTGATAAGGGTCTGGCCAAGGTAGGGCGGGAGAAGCCGAGACCCTTTATTCCACGAGGATTCACATGGAGAAGAGGTTCTGCTCGTCCCCCAAGCCCCAAAGGCCATCTTGAGGAGGGGGCTGCAGCCTCAGTCTGAGCACCCAGGCAGGAGAGAGCAGGAGAGAGACCCAGATGGCGTCTGTGAGGACAGCAGTGTTTGTCAGAGTGGATGCAAGAAAGGACACCCGCGGTGCTCTTTACATGGAAATATTGATTATTTGAGACTCTGAAACCCAGACTGAGTCACATCCTCTGGCTGGAAACCCCCCACCCCATCCCCTCCCTGGGGTTCAGCCAAATCGCTGGAAACAGACGAGGGGCCTCAGCACAGTAATTACACTCCAGGATTTTTGTTCTGACCAGGTGTGCCCCCAACAGTCCCTTAAAATCGTATTCTGACTCTTGGGGCTTTCTGAGGTCTTGAAGATCAAATTCGCATAGAGGCGAAGTTGCTACAGAGGGTGTAGAGAGCAACAGCAGGCTGTGATCATCTAGAATGATCACCTTCTGGAGAGATCTAGTTCATAACCAAGAGAGCAGCAGGAGGACGGGAGATCCCAGTCCCCAGTGTCCAGTCAGATACGAGGCTTTGGGCAAATTTTACATCATTTATAAGCCCACCTCGTCATCCACGAATAAAGGACTATTACCTGCTATTACCCATCCAACTATTATGGAAAAAGAGTTAATGTATTACATTCTGTTATCTGCCATATATACTATAAGTATGAGAAATTGGCATTATTTTAAGAAGAATGTATTGCTATGGTGACGTGTAATATATGTGTGTGAGTACGACCAATAAATAGACATATGTATGCAATATTCTATATGCCAATATTTGCGATTTGATTTAAAATGGGTCTTGAAGTATTATTTTAACTCCCATAGCTTTTCAATGGCTCTAGAATCAAATTAGTCAACAGCTCTGATTGCCATGGGGAAGGGTAATTTCAGGAATGATAAGAATTGCAATATCAGTTAGTACCGGCTTGTTAATGAAACTTCAAAGTTGAAACCAAAGTAGGAGTCTGTAGATGGCTCCAGAGAAAAAGTCCACGTCGCTGCAAATCTCCTTTGTGTCTTTAATGAATGCTTAACCTCTCCTTGGCCATCATGGCCAATAGTCAATTTTTACTTCGGTTCATGGATTTTTTTTTTTTCCTTTTAATCCTGAAAATCTGTAGCCATGTCATCAGCTCCTTCTTAATTATACCATATTCTTTACATCTGTCCTGCTAAATAACTCTAATTGAAATAGCACCGGCGTGAATTTTTGTAATGTTCCCCCCAAGACATCCCGAAAGTGACTCGCGAGAAAACAGACTGAAGTCACAGCTGGAAGCACGTCAAGGATCATTTCCATTTTTACATGATTAATTTGAATTTAATATCTTAAATCAAAACCTGATTAATTTAAATAAAATTTTGATGGTGCCCTGCTTCTAATATACATTGCAGTAATTAGATTCGGCTTAATGTGATTTTTTTTTTACATAATTAAAAAAAAGAAAGAAGTCAAGTGTAACAATGCAATGTTGATACAAATCTGTCTAAATATATATAGGGGACCGTGGTTTTGGACATTACTCAGGTGGAGAGAGGATGGTTAATGAAAGGGACTTTAGTGAGCTCTTCCCATATCTATAGCAAACCAGCTCATTCTAAAATTAAAAGTAGACAAAGTTTTCATTCCTGATAAGTGCAAATTGCAGCAGGCCATGACACCAAGAAATAAATCGCAGACAGAATGTGACAGACAAACGCAAACATACATCTCTCCTCCCTTTGCTACTGACTGAATTTGCCCTATGTCTCAAAGACAGGGAGGCTCCAACGCCACAGACTGATGGGCACGCAGCCCCAGGCAATTGGGGACATGGCGGTGGCTGCTGCCAGCCCCCATCTTTGGAAAGTAATATGGCCTGGGGACCATGCTCTGTACGACCTACCCCCTCCTGAGAAAACAGAAGGAGTCTGGAGGTTGATACAAGCTTTTCCTTAAATCCAGACTTCTATTTACCCCAATTCCAATTGGCCCAGATTTATACGCAATCAAGGCCCATAGAAATAAATAAACTTCAGTGTCCAGACATTGTGACCCAATGATCGCATTCTAGAGGGATCTAGTTCATAACCAAGAGGAAGCCAGCTGACCGAAAGACTCCTACACAGAGGTTCTGAAAAACTTGTTTCTAATGTGAGTCTTTCCCCTAGTTGGCCACGTGACCCCAGGCCAGTCACGTTCCTTCTCAAATGGGAGTGTCACCGGCTATGGAAAAT
>NW_006494609.1:19912945-19920790 GCF_000325575.1 Pteropus alecto
CCAGATAGTTTCGCAAGAACCTCACCTTGAGAAGATGGTCCTCGGGGAACTTCTGTGAGCCAAAGAAGACTGAGCTCTGTCCCCTGCCAGGGTTCCTGGGGTGGTTCACTTGAAGTAAGGGTCCCACAGTGGCTAAAGTCACAGGTCACTGTACGAAAGGATTTCTGGGTCCTTCCTCCCTAGGATGTTTCTAGGCTGGGAACCCACGATGGCAAGGGAGGCTCGGCTTGAGGGCAGAGCAGGGGACCGTAGTTTTGGACATTTCTCGGGCAAAGAGAGGATGGTTAGGCTGAGAATCCATCGACTCTTAGCTCTACCTGTTATTTATTAAATTTGAATTAATGAAACTTTGTCATGTGCCTGAGGGAAACTAATATAGATAACACTGCCTCTGCATTACGCAGAAGCAAGGCTGCTTATAACGACAAAATTACCATCGTTATCCAAACTTAAATTCAAAATCCCCTTGGAATGCATCAGCGATGTTTATTAGGTAGTTCTGTGTGCGCAGTCTTGCTGTACACAGAGTAGTAAAGCCTTGCTTTCCGTGATTTAAAAGCAACACAATGCTCTAAACTTGTGAAATGCCTTATGCTATAAAGTGCATTGCACCTTCCCTCCCTCCCTCCCTCCCCCCCTTCCCCCTCCCTTCCTCCTTCCTTTCCCTGCCATCCTTTGCTTCTTCCCACAATGCACTGCCAAAAATGGTCCACTCTGTAGTTTCGTCCTGGCTTCTTATTCTCCACAGGACTTCAGAGAGGGTGAGATTCTTATGGCACGTGCATGCGTCTGAGGACAAGGGACAAAGACGTGGGGGACATGGTATACAGAGACTCATGGGAAAAGCCTCTGCCTCGTTTTAAGTGGCCAAGAGTCACACTTAGTATCATGTCAATCATTTCATTGTTCCTCGATGGGTCTGATTTCAACTTTTCATTGCGATCTTGAGCACTAGTCATGACACTTGAGAATTATTGAGAACACAGCTCTGCCTTACGTCACAAAAGGGAGAGAAGGCCCTGATCTCAGCCTGTGTCTACACGGCTTAGTGAATGGACAGAGAAGTCCGCTTAGCCATTAAGTCTGATCCAAACTGGACAAAGAAAGTCACTCTCAGTCTTCCCTGTGGCTTCCCTGAGGATGCTAACTTTCTGGAGCGGTCTCCACTATGACCAGTCATTACTATAATTGTGATAACTGCTGCCACATCCTGGGCATGTACGTGTGTCGCATGCTGCGCTCACGATTCCCACTCGTTATCCGTCATCCTTTGGCATCTCCGTGTAACACGCATTTCTCTAACCATTCTGTAGACCTGAAAACTGGGGCCCGTAGAAACAGAAGAACTTTGTAGGATTTCAGCCCCAGCCTTGTTTGCCTCTCATGGTGGAGCTGGACCACACCACCCCGGTCGATCCGGGCAACCAGATAATTCCCATCTCTTCGTGGGGCCAGGCTGTATAGACCCCCTCCCTGCACATCAGGAGCTGCACATCTCGAAGGCTTTGTGCGCATGACCCAGTTTGTGCCTGGCTAACCAACAGATCTCCTGACGCTCGCAGTTGACAGAAAGGAAAGAACTCAAATAAGAATTTCAAGGAAATCGCTGATTTATTATTCATCGCGAAGGGTCTGACACGATGACTTTCTCATCCGACAGCCAGGACTTTTGATGACAATCAACAATTTAATTTCTTTCTAAATTTAGATTTTTTTTCCCTCTTCTGCAGCAAACACCAAAGCCAGCTAAAAATAGCCGAGTGGTGAACGTTAGAGGGGAGAATTTTACCGATTACAGCTTTTATTTTTTTTTTTTAATGTCAAAGTTAAAGTCAAAACAACATTAATCAGGAGGGGTTATCTATAATGAATCACCATTCAGCTCTGGAGGAAGGGGGGTGGCGGATATCTCTGCCAGCAGCTGAAGGAATGTTCTTTCAAAGAGCTACATTAGACTATAGGCTCCAAGAAAAAAGCTTGTGTATTTTCCACATTCAGCAGCATGAATCAAAACGCGTCGTCTCTGGTCTAACTTTCTTTTTTATTCTAAGGCAGCAGGGGTTGGGGTTTGTATGGGCTGTGATTTAAATGGTTAATTGAAAAGAAGCCATGGTGAGCTGTTTCTGGCGACAATATTAGTGGGACCATCTTATCTGAGTTTACAGAGTTATTTCCAATTTGTAAATGCCGTATGCATTTCTACGAGATAAAACACTTAAAAACCCCAGACCTGAATAAAGGAACCTTGCTGTTCTGGAGCCTTCCACAGCTGCCCCTTCTGTCTCCCCACTTCCCCCTGCTCTCTCTAATGCCCTCCCCGCCTCCTCTTTCCTGTCTCCGTTAGGAAGTCATTTCACTACCCAAAGCCTCAACTTCAGGCACATAAACTTAGTCATAGAGTCGTGGGATGGAGTGAAGACTTACCCCAAAGCCCCGTTGGACGGAGGGAAAAACGGAGGGCCAGAGAGGGCCAGTGATTCATCAAGGTCTCAGAATGAGAGAGAAACAGTGTTGAGGCCAGAATCTAGGTTTTTCTTTACCCCTTTAAGCCCAGTGTCCTTTGGGTGGCTTGGAAGTGCCAGAGGGGTGGCCTCTCTATGGAATCCAATATGAGGTGGTGACATGAGACCACACGTGTGACAGTTGAAACCATCAGTCCCACACAGTCTACCAGCTACATTAATGAGACTTTACTATTCCAGAAGATCCTTGCCCAGGAAGAAAATAGTTATAAATATCTTCATTATCAGAAACTTCCTGGAAAAGCCATATTAAAGAACATCACACTCCTCTACTGTTGAATCATAGTTTACGCCCATGACACTTCAGAGCCTTCCCCGTGCTGTGTCCGCCAATCCTGAACTGTGACATCGGGACCCGTTCTTCCCCCAGTCCTAACCAAAGTGCCGCATCGCGAGACCCGCCGTAAGCCAGGCTTCGAAACCTCGTAAATATCTTGATGCAGCTCCTTTTTCCTCCAACCTCTTTTAAGTCTCCGCTGAAAGGGATAATGTCAATGGACCAGCCATTGTCTGATCAGAGGGTTGTGCTCGGGGAGCCAGCGTCCAGTGCATGTGAGACGGGAGGGTACATGGGTGCAGGGGATGATGGAAAAAGTCTGGGTGATGAGCTACGGGAGTCACACCCCGATTCAGCAGAAAAGGAGAAAGCCTCCGTGCAGTGGGCAGAGAGGGAGCTGCACTCACCCCGGCGTCTCCACCAAGGGCAGGCAAGGAGCCTCTGAGAGCACGAGGAGTCTCTGACCTCCAGGGCTCCCAGCTCCGTGGGTGATTTGATGTTGGCTGGCACTGTGTGCCCCATACCATGAGGGGAGTTCGTGAGGTGCGATAGGGCAGACACAGATATGAAAGCTCAGCCCCTCCCTGTTGGTTGGAGAGACTCTGAGACAAGGTGACTTGACCTTGACAAGGATCACTCAAGCTGAAAGGCTGGACAAGCCCTGCCAGGGAGGTGGGCATGAGCATGGCACGGGGGCTCCAAATAGCCTGTTTCCAGGCCAAAGTGGTCGTGGTACAGGCTGAGCGCGAAGTTCTGGCTGGGTGACTTCGGGCAGGTGCCTTGACCTCGCACGTGCCAATTTCTTCCTCTGTGAAATGGGAAACATAATAAAGGACCCATTACAGCGGGTACAGTGCCTCACACACGTCACACACCCAAGAAAGGCTAGATCGCATGAGCCACTGTGACCCTCTGTGTTCTCCTCTGTCCGGTGGGGCTTAGGATCTAGTCTCCACTTTGTAAAAAAAACACATTTTTGTAGGAGTTTTGAGATGACCATAACAGGCTTGATTACAAAAACATCTCCGGCCACCATCTTCGTAGAAACTCAAGCGTGGATTTAGGACGGACCATGCTCTCTCTGCTCCTAACCTCCTGGCTAGAAATGATGCCTCTCTCCCCTTTCTGGACCCCTCTCCTTGTCTGTGAAGTGAGCTGGGGAGATGCGATGGCTCACGGAGGAGCAGGTGGATGCCACGCCACCCCTCCAGCCCTCACTTCTGCAGCCCGTCACCTACCTCATCTTCCAGGAACGTCACCTTTGCAAACTCATCTCCTGCCTGAGATACGAGGCATATCTCTGGCTTTGTTTCTCTATTATAATAGATGTAAATTAATGTTTTGCCTTTGTTTGCTGCGGTAATCATAGAGGCAAGTATATATTCCTAACAGCTATCTTATTTTCAATTTGCAAAGCGTACTGTGCTTAATCCCACGAGGAGGACTGTGGCTCAAGATATGAATTTTAAAAGATAATTAGCCCAGGGCAGGAGGTGCTCTCTGTGACAAGGAACGCACACCGGAGCCCGGTCAGAGGGGTCCTCCGGGGGACCCTGTTGGGTCACGGTCCTCACCTCCACCCATGGTTTATTACTTTTTTTTTTTCCCATCACCCCTGCCTTTGTGCAAACCAGCTGATTTCTTCATGAAAATTTAAATCATGTCTATACTAGAAGCTGGAATTCCTTTTTGGGGTTGTTATTTGAGAATTCCCACTCCTGCTTCCGACCGATATTTCTTTTTATGATCTTCGTGGCAGGTGACAATTTATTTTCTTTTTTCTTTTTACTATTTTTTTTTTCTATTTATTTTTCTTTTTACTGTAACAAAAAGAAAGTAGCAGATCCGTACTGGTTATTTGTAATGTTTAATGTCCGAGGCAGATAGAGTGACCATCTACTGGAAAACACCCCAGGAGGTTCCAGGTGAAAAAGACAAAAGTCCTGCCCGCCTCTGGTCGTGGACTGTCCTTAGAAGAGCATGGCCCCCAGCAGGAAACTTGTCCTGGAGAGAAGCGTGCAGTTGGCCAGACCGAGGACCCGTGCCCGCTTCGCCGCATCTCTGGGATTTTAGCCAATGGTGCAGTCCAGGCAGGGCTCTGCCTTTGTTTACCTGCTCGGCTTAACTCATGAGAGTGGAAGCTCTGTGTGCCTGGCGCTGGGGGTGGGGGTGAGGAAGGCAGCAGGCACAGTCGGCATCTCGGGGATGCACCCTGGCCCACGCTCCCAGACTCACAGAGGGCAGCGGATAAAAGGCACAGCAGAGGCTCTGTGGGTACCGTGTGCCGCGGGCACAAGAGGCAGAGCAGAGTCCTTCTCCTTGAGCGGGTCCAGGGCGCCTGCCTAGAAGAAATGCCACGTGAGCTGCTTTTGAGTAGGGAACTTACGTTTTAATCGGATCGGGTCACTTTTCCTTTGCTATAGTTCTCCCAGGCAAATGAAAACTGGCGGATGACAATAGCTCACATGTATGAAACCTCAACTCTACACCTGGAACTTGCCTCATCGTCATATATCCTAGATATCACCTCACTTAATGCCCAGAACCTGGAGTGGTTGTTTACCAATGAGGCCCCTGAGGCACAGAAAGGGTCAGAAGCATACCCAAGATTCTCAGGGAGAGAATCAAGATTCTCAGGGAGAGGGCAAGGTCAGAATTTGAACTCCAGCAGTCTCGCTGCCGAAGCCCTACTGTACCTGATAAGGAAGGGGGGTCCGGCGCCACATCGCCACCCTCACCCCGACAGGTGGCGGAGGAAGAAATGCGGTTCAAAGCTTCATCTAAGGAGCGAATTGCATCATAGGAGGGCTTCTGCTGAGACTTGAAATGCGTCGTTCACAGACCTGAGCACAAGTGTGATTTTTGCTTTAATTCAGATCAAGTTAGTAAAAAAAAAAAAATAGTCTTAATGCACTTTAAAGGCATTTTTTCCCCTTTCACACATAAGCTAGGGGACTTCCCTTCTAAGGAATGAAATGTCATTTAATTTTTAATTCTTAGAGCTCGTGAAATCCTGTGCTGCTGGGCAAGTGTGTGCTTTTGCGTGTGTGTTCATGTGTGTGTGTGTGCGCACGCACACACACACACACACACACTCACTCGTCCAGCAGCACAAGGCATATATGCCATATAATCACATCGTAGAGAGAGAGAAACAAACAGGTTTCAGACCAACTTCAGAAGGACTGAGCAGGTTTTAAAATTTGTCCTGACTTGTCCCTGGCATTTGACATATTGTCATGTGCCTGAAGATTTCCTCCTGGGTGTTTCTGAATTTTTGTATAATGTGGTTGCACAGGGTGCTTTGGATTCAAATGAGTGTAAAAATATCTATTACAAACTACTTACAGAAGCTCTCTAGAAGGAAGAGAAAGAACAATTCTAGAGGGTTCGGAAGCCTTTCTACCCTCTAGTGAGGTCCAGGAAGACTGGTGGCCTTGGAGGACACCTTTTCTCAAAACAAAAATGATGAGTTAAAGTTGAGACAATATCATAGGTAAAACTTGACCTGCGAATCAGAAGTCGGGAGCAGAATCCTGCTCTCTTATATTTAATTATTCTTTATCCTTTCAGGGAAAAACAACATTTAGACCCTGTGAGAGGATCCGCAGAACGCCACAGAAAAACCAGGTCATAAAATGAACAGTTAGCCTCCAATTGGTGAAATCCTGTCTTGGTGTGACAAAACACTGTGCCTCCATTAACGGATTATTTTTTTCTGGTGAATAACAAGGTCCCTGTAAGACAGGATGGAGGCTTCATTAATTATAGTCTGATACCAGAGAGTTCGGTTATCGGGTGTTCATTTCTTGTACTAGGTGTTAATTTTTCAAGCAACGTTGCTCCCTTGTATATCGTGGTGCTTGAAAGAGCGAGGGAACAGTTGATTAGATCTAAGCTCTTTGAGAAGGAGCTGTGTTTGTGGGACAGGTATGTGAAAGGGTGGAGCAGGCGCTGTGAAATAATTTCCAGCGATCTCTCCTTGAAAGTGCACTGAGCAGCCACCTCTGTTTGCTAATGTTTAATAAACTCTCTTTTCGTTTGATGGCACCTCCTTTCCTGTCACCCTCTCCACTTAGCCTGGGAAGCTTGGCTACCCAGAAAAGTTCGTTCAAAATACTTGTGAAAGGTCAGCGCTTGGACTAAACGCTGTCATCTGTGCCAAAGGGCCAGGTGCCCGCCCACCCACCCTCAGGGAAGGGTGCTGCGTGCCTCCTGGGAGATCTCTTTGGGATTCGTCTCCTGCACACCCACAACATGTATGAGCGAGCTCTGCAAGCCTGTGACTTTCCCCACCCATTTCATAGGCAGCCGAATGAAGATTAAGGCCACGTGTGGTCACAAAACCAGACCCATTTCCTGCCGCCCGTTCTTCCCTTCCCCCACCCCACATGGATTTTCACACGACGGCGATGAAAATAACAAAGAACTAAAGCTCTCACTGGGAAGACTCGCCTTCTGAAGGCCCCAAACCCCTGGGATAGCTGAGGATCCTGGAATTGCAGGTAGACATACCTGGTCAGGTGTCCATGGTGATGGAAACGCCACCTGAGTCCCGGACATATTATGAGTCACCTTGTCAAAAGTGTTCTCGGGAGAGTTCTGAGCACAGTGAAAATAGGCAGTAAGCATCACTACTGTTATTACTTGAAAGGATCCAAAGATCACTTCTTTGTCACTCTGCACTAGAATCCACTCCGCTTTTATCGCTGTTTTTACCATAAAAAGTGTTCTCGGCCTTCGAAAACATCTTTCGTTAACGCGCCTTGAAGTCGAATCATAGCAAAGCAAAGCAGTTGTTATTAACAGCTACACAAACACGAGATCACGAATAAACTCCTCCTACCCCTTTTCTTCCAGAAGGAGGCTGGTCGCCCAAATCCAGCCCCCGATTTTCTTTGTTTTCACCAACACACATGCTCAGTGAACAAGGCCAGAAGAAAGCGATCTATCAAAACTAAACTTTTCAACCAACGGGTTCTCAGCCTTTTGTTTTGATTTCCTCACCAATGGGGTGGGAGGAAAGAGGGTACTGAATATTTTAAA
>NW_006494609.1:19922342-19973568 GCF_000325575.1 Pteropus alecto
ACCCCTTTTCTTCCAGAAGGAGGCTGGTCGCCCAAATCCAGCCCCCGATTTTCTTTGTTTTCACCAACACACATGCTCAGTGAACAAGGCCAGAAGAAAGCGATCTATCAAAACTAAACTTTTCAACCAACGGGTTCTCAGCCTTTTGTTTTGATTTCCTCACCAATGGGGTGGGAGGAAAGAGGGTACTGAATATTTTAAAGGTTCTTTTTAGGATGAAAACAGTGTCACACAGCAAAACATGCACCTTTATCTGCTACGACATTGGGTAGTCCAACAAGCCAGCCTTGCAGCTCCTTGCAGCGGCCTCAAAGCATCGCGAGAGCAGGGAGTCCGTCTTCTTCAGCTCTGTGCCCAGCACCTGGCAGTGGGGAGTTTCGGTTGTTGATAAAAACAGCCTCAAAGGCTGGGAGGCGTACGGGGTTTTTAAAAGGTAAATGATGTAAAGAGCAAGACACAGTCTCCGGGTTCTTTTACTTTTCCACAGTGTTCCCCAAGGGTCAGTGCATCATGGACCTTTCTTAGCAATTCTCACCAATCTTGAAGGGCCGTTGATGTGGACTTTTTCAGAAGACTGACCTTGCCAAGTGCAAGGATTGACCTTTATGATAATATCTCCTTCAGACTTAATACCAGTGGGTTTCTGTCGCCTTGATGTTTCGCTGTCATAGAACTTAGCCTCCTTGATTTTGTTGTCTATTTATGTTCATTCTTAACCTTGGATCATAACTACAGGGGACCATGTCCTTCTTGTCCATATTGCAATTCTAGTGCTTCATGAAGGGCTTAATGTTTATTGGGAGATAAAAGAATGGAAGGAAGGAAGGAAGGGACGGAAGGAACGGAGGAAAGGGAGGAAGGAGGGAGGGAGGGAAGAAGGACAGTAGAGGGATCTGAAACTTGCGAGAACTTCTGAGCAAATTCTCTGATTATGACTTAAAGTAGAACGAAGGGCACCGGTTAGAGCATTTGAAGACATGGATGTGAGTCTACGGTTTTGAAAATTCTTAACGAACTCTTACTTATGGGGCAGCAACTTCAACCCCTGTGCCACGTGCTAGAGAAACATGAGTCACCACCCTTGACCTTGAGGAACCAGATGTTCAGGATGCAACTTTCCTAACACGCTCCCATAGTCCGTGTCATCCAGGAGCTGCCTTGGTGAGTGTGGGAGCTTCGATATTTACCAACAGGAGATAGAGCTATTGGCTGATGGCCCTGAGCAAGACTCTTAAACTCTAAGGCTACATGTGAATGTATGAAAACACTGGCTGAAGGGTTAAGTCTTACATCATTATAAAGAAATGATTAAGTGACGTATGTTACAGGGGCATTTAGTAACATTATATATTACAGGTTCTTATCCCTACATTTTCGCCTGATCCAGAAATCCTCTCTTGAAACGTAAGACAGGTATTTCCTTTGCTTGAATGTCACCAGGCAGCTTGCTACCGTCTGGGGCAGTCCTTCTGAGCCCTGGACAGCTCCGGAGGCCACGTCCTTCCTGGTACTGAGCTTGTGAGCCATCCTCACCATTTTCCTGCTGTCTATGACCAAAGGGATCTTTAAGATCTTTGCATCTTCAGCAGGTGCTAGAGAGTGGGGTTTCCCAGGTGGGACAGTTATGAGTGACCTTCCACATTGACCTTGCCTGGGAAGGATGGCTCTTAGCAAATTGAGGGGTAACGACACGTTTAGGGATTTGTCTCTGGGTGAGAAGTAGGGAGAAAACACCATTTCTGGCTTTAATTTTGTGGGAACTACAGATTGGAGCCAGCTTGTCATGTCCAGGAGCCCGGACACAGCTTGAAATGGGCATCCACAGGGGAGTCAGAGAAACCTTGGTCCCATCCTGCTTGCATTGGTTAGTGCCTGTGTCCCTTGTTAGCGTAACCACATATCCCAAAGGAGAGAAGAGACCTCATCAGAAAATCATGAAAACAACACAAATTAAATAAAGGAGGTATGCAAAAATGCCACAGACAGAACTGGCATTTAGGAGTCTTAGCTGCCCGAGAGTGTCAGCTCGCTTTCCTTCCTTCTCCAATTTGACCCTAAGTGGCCTGAGTTTATTTGTCTCGCAGCATGCTCGGCAAATGTAGAACAGCTCCTTGCAATTCAAGGCAGCAGGCCCTGCAGTGGAGCAGCACTTCACAGTTTGCAAAGCAGTTTTATACAAATTCCAGGGTCACACTGCAGCCTTAGGGCTGCCTTCCGGGCTGGGGGAGGGGACTGTTGTTATCTTTAACTCATTTTTCTAAAAGTGGGAAGTAAATCTGAGGGCAGTTAAGGATTTTCCCAGGCTACACTGCGGGCAAATAATACCTAGATCTTTGGCATCCTTATTTTTTATTGAAACAATACCTTTCCCACACTGGACCAGCTAGCCACATACCCTTCCCCTGCTGTAAGCAGCCTTGCTGCCCCTGACACTCTTGGGGGTGGGGTGCTCTCCATACACCATCCTAGCCCCTAACATGGACATTCAACTTGGTTCTGGCCACACTCAGAGGTCTGAGCTCAGCCTTCTTGTCCGAAGGCTCAGTGGCACTGAAGTGAGTTTCCAGATAAATTCTGAGGAGCACCCCCCTTCCTAAGCCATGGGGTCACTCTTCAGACCAGGTGGGCTGATTCCTGGCTTCTCTTCCTTGTCACACATCCCAGGGACTCAGCACTGCTATGCCACACCTGCATTTGTGTTCTTCTCTCCAGTGGCACAGTCTGCTCAGCTCCCTACAGCAGCCCCTCATTTAAGGGCTTGTCTACCAATGACTGCATTGACCAAAACATGATGTAGACAAACCAGAGGACAGAGACAAAGTTCTGTCCATGCTTCACCACCTCTGTCTTTCCTGGGTGATTCTCTGATGTCCATTAGCAATGCTGCCTGTCTACTTTGATACCCGAGCCTGTAGCTCACTAATTAATCTTTTGTTCTTCCAGATAAGACTGAGTTTTCAAACTGGGCAGAACTCCAGAGACCTCTGGCCTTGGGAGGAATCAGTTGCCTTGTTAGAGACCCTCAGTCTTAAAGGTTCAGTCATCAGGATCTGTGTCAATAGGCTTTTTCACAGGCAGACCCCCCTCTAGACCACACCCTGGCACCTTAGGTCTGTTGAATCATTTCCTGTGACCTCTTACCCACAGCACTTCCTGACCTGCTCCTGGTCTTAGAATTTCACCTTATATTTACCAAGAACTTATGGTTTGGGGATAGGAGGGGAATAAGTCACGGGCCGTGCCACATGAAGGGCTGTGAGGGGGTGTCCACTGGGTTTAAATAGCTTAAAACCCATTTCGGTAAACAACCGTAGGGATTCCCCCACTGCTCCTGGGTGCCAGGCACTTTGCACCTAAGAAGACCCAGGGTTTGGAAAATCCAGGGAGCAATTTTTTGGGAAAAAAGGAACTCCAAATGTCTCTCTCTCTCTCTCTCTCTCTCTCTCTCTCTCTCTCTCTCTCTATTTTTTAAGAGGGCGACAACAAAAATCAAGTCACGCATAAAAGGAAGAAGAGAAAATGAAAACAAGCAGTGGAAGGCAACATCCGTTCTCATTCAGTTTCCTGGAAGCGGGATGTGGTTGGGCAGATGGGGCTCTTTTGTTTCACCAAAAGAAGCAGTAAGATGTAAATATGCACAGCCACGTTCCGCAGGACAGGACGGAGAGGGGCCATAGCACGTGCTCGCCGATTTCTAGGCTGGTCAGGGATGTTCTTCCTTGAAGGGACCGTCCTTGCTGAGTTCCCAAGATGCTGTCTTAGACTCACAGGACTCAACTGGGGCCTAAGAGTCCACTAGGTGTCCTTAGATTTAGATGGGCCACAGAGAGTCTGTGAGCTCCCTTAAATTTTTTGAAAAATGTTGCAGATGTGTGCATTGTCTAGAGCGGCCTCTATATCTTTGAAGACTTGGGCAAATGATGTAATATCCACTGTCTTCTCGTCTCTTCACTCCACACCATACACAGGTTGCTTGCACAAAGTTTCCTGTGGCTTTTCGACATTGTTTAATACTATCGTCCCACATTTGCATCATATGAGAGACTTTTCAAAGCTTTTCCCCATAAAAAAATGTATATAGATAGATAGATAGATAGATAGATAGATATAGATAGATATAGATATAGATATAGATATAGATATAGATATAGATATAGATATAGATATAGATATAGATATCTCATTCGATTCAGCGACAGACATAGTGACCCATAGCCCTATTTCACAGATGTTGAAATGAAGCTTAGAGCCACGACTTGGCTGGCTCATGGGCACACATGTCACTTATATTAACTTTGGGATGAGAACCTTTGAGAGTGGGACACACTGTTTTCAATCTTTAATATGGGAAGCTGGTTAAAAGGCATGGTTAAGTGAAAGTGAGTTTCATTAACGAGACTTTGCATTAAAAAGGGAGACTTTCAGGGTTGTAGATCTGCCTTCAGAGATGATGGCATCTGAAGGCAGCATGTCACTCTGTGTATGTAGTTTCTTGATAACAATAAACATTGACATTAGTATAGCACACATGTCCCAACTTTCTTCTCTTTCTCAGGGACAGCTTTTTTCTTTGACAAACAGATTGCCAGGACTATTGTAAAGAGAAATCTAATGTCCACACTCTGGTTCCTAAATTTAAATAGACAGAGCCTGGGACCACATCATGAACATTTTGAAACAGAATTTTCAGAGACCTGTCATTCTGGAAGAGAGAGAACCTCATGGCTGGGGGTCATAGACTGGATTTCTTAAATTATGTCCCCCGTGGAAATAATGTAACAAGAGTAGAAGGCTCAGGAAGCATCTTCTCTAAGACATTAACTGCTAAGCTTTCACCCAGCCACAGGGATTTACCAGTGGTACAGTGAGGAATCACCAAAGTGAGACAGTTGTGGAGATAAAACACCACCACTGTGACACAGACTCTCAAAATGGAGATGTCATGACATTAAATCCCCGTCACCTGACACAGAGACAGGCTCCCCAAATCTTGCACCCTTGATATTGTATTTGCTCCCCAGAAAGAGGCAATGAACTTGCTATATACCCAAGGTCCTCGCCGAAGCACCTAGGTCAGCGATGATTTGTTTCTCTAAACTGAGTGCTTAAAATGACTCTTAACGATCCAGTCTTTATTCTACAGATGATGATTCCCATATATTTCTCTTGCCTTCCCCCAAACTGCACATAATTTTTAAAAGAAATACTGATAAGATTCAGAAAACTTAGGTTTTAGAGCTTTGGCTTAATCTTAGTCATCAACCCAGGACCATTTCCTCATCTGTACATTGGAAGAATAAGATTAATTTTTCATAATTTAAGAGGTCTTTGTGGTCATCAAACAAAATACTGAATTCTAGTTCAACTATACAAATATATATGTATATATAAAACGCTGACTCTAGGCTCTGCGAGGACGTGAATGAACTCTCGCCTTCTCCTGATGAAGCTTACAGTCTAATGGTGAATGCAGACGTTACACATACACCCACGTGCCCAAAGAATGCAATGAAATAGTACGGGAGTCATGACAGGAAGTGCAAAAGGTGTCAACAACATTGAGAAGAGGAAGCGGGGAAGTTGTGAGGAACCCGAGGGAAGCGGAATTTGAGCTGAAACATTGAAGCGCAGGAACACAAAGCCACGTTCTTACCGTGGGCTAGTCGTGGCCTTAGAATGGGCACTGGCATTCTGTAGATCAGACGATGTGCTGCTTGCTCCCTTACCCACTGCTCTGAGCATCCTCCAGTGTGGGTAAGGGAGCAAGCAGCACATTGTCTGATCTACTCAACCCCACATCGATGGGGATGTTCAGATTTAGAGAACTCAGAGTGGCTGATGGGATGGCTGTGGCTGGAATCACCCGCTCTTCATTGACATTCTCTTGGCTACGCTTCTGGAAGAAGGAAAAGAAAGAAGGTGTTGCAGGCACGCACACTTCCAAAAGGAAGAAACGTGTCAGTTATACCTACTGGTGTCACTTCTGTTTAGTGACAGGCGGGACACCCAGTCCCGGTGGCCCAAGCTCCAGAAGGAAAGGAAAGCTGACGCTGCCCACACTCATAAGGCCGGCATGGGGGAGGGGTCAGGAGGCACCTCCCAACATCTCAGAGCAATGATGAGAAAGTGGGGGTGGGGGGGCGGTCTAAGCCAGGTACAACAAGCCAATGCCCATCTCTTCTGGATTAGGAGACCCTCGAGGTCAGTGATGACAAAGACTTAATCGACTCTGTATCACCAATATGAGACAGGGCCTGGCACAAAGCCGAACCTTAATGCGGATACAGCAACAACAAAATATTATGACTGTTGACGTCGAATTGAATCTGACACAGGTGAATAAAGAGACAGATCAGAAACAGACTCAGAAGGGATATTTTATTTTAGAATAATAGCTTTGTTGTTTCAATGAAGTCGATTCACATACATTATCAAAGATCAAAGCAATGTCAAAAGTTCACTGAAGAAGGCAAATGAACAAAAGCAACCCAAAATCCAAATAACTCCAAGTCCATGCAAACTCTCAGCCCTTAAAGATATCCATTGGTAATATTATGTGAGCAGGGATGGAGGACGTGTGGACAAGCTGCAGACAGTAGAACAAGCAGGCGTGGCCCTCAACATGCAAGTGCCACCCTAGCCTGTAAGTGACCCATAGCTCAGGGGTCCCCAATCCTCAGGTCGCAGACTGGTACCAGTCTGTGGCCTGTCAAGAACTGGGCCGCACAGGAGGAAGTGAGCAGCAGGTAAGCGAACAAAGCTTCATCTGTCTTTGCAGCCACTCCCCAGCCCTAGCATCACCACCTCAGCTCCACCTCAGGTCATCAGCCATTAAATTCTCATAGGGGCACTGGTCCCTGGTGCCCAAAAGATTGGGGACCAATGCCCTAGGACATCTTTGCAATACCAAAATAGCTATCCAAAGCTGGCAAAGGCTTCTAAACTTCCAAATTGGCTAACGATGTCTGTCTATGTCTGTCATTTGGCTTCTGGGGCATGTTGAGGGTCAGGGTGTCTTCCTAGTTAGGACTGGGCCAAAAGCTAAAGGCAGCATGGGATGCTGAGAGTCTGAGGGAGAAGAGCATGTCCGTAGCAGTCACAGGGAATGATTAGGAAAGCCTTCTGTGCTAGCTGGGCTTCCTGTTAGATGGCTGTCCTGAACTGCGATGCTGGCAGAAATGCTGGAGGACCCAGTGGACAGGAGGGGTTAAATTCAGCCTCTCATTTGTCTGAAGAACCACAGAAAGTCTGAGCTGTCTGAGAACAAACACTTCGAACACGTGGAGTTCAACCCTTCAACTCCCCAAACACC
Organism: Pteropus alecto; assembly: GCF_000325575.1. Lineage (NCBI taxonomy): Eukaryota > Metazoa > Chordata > Mammalia > Chiroptera > Pteropodidae > Pteropus > Pteropus alecto. The sequence goes on from NW_006494609.1 coordinate 19,929,655, forward strand.
GTTCAAGGTCAATTCCCTTGGGAATTCCTTTATCTGTCCTAGAAAAGTCAACAAAATGGCCTTAGAGATTGACTTATCAAACCATCACAGCTTTCTGACCCAGGCATAAGTAGCACCGAAAACAAGGAACCCGCTCATCAAAGGCTCCTAGGCCTCCAGCACCATGTTTTCTAGCATCCTGGCTACGTCTCTAAAGCTTAAAACCATCAACTGAAGGCTCAGAAGTCTGAAGAACCACTGCAGAGCCTGACGGTGCCCACGACCACCCTGAGGGAAAGGGCAGAGAGAAGAGGTGGCATTTAAAATAGCATAGGGCTAAAAGAAGAAAAAGGTTTATTTCCTTTTTTATTTGTAGAGAATTGAAGGGGATAACATTATCTACATATATAGGTAAGAATGGGAAGATAGTTATTTATAAGGTATCCTTTGATTAGATAAGAGATTAGACTTGGCGTCGCAGACTAGGGAAAACATTGGCAAAGCAATATCCTAACACTCGAAAACTACTATTTGAAACCACCATAGTTTGAGAGCCTGTGAACACAGAGAACTGAATTTGTAACCTAGATGTTCTAGGGTTAAACCAATGTTGTTTTATATTTCCATCCGGTTGAGTTCCACTTATTCAACATGACGTTATACAAACATACAGATTATATGATAGATAGTAATCATTTCATTAATAAAATGGGGCCCGACTTGCCATATTAAACAGAGTAGACCTAAAATGTTCGACTGAAGAGGCATTTAAAACTGTTGGAAGAGAAGTGGCAACAAGAGCTGTGTGAGTTAAAAACACACGTTTCCTTCCATCTCTTGTGCCATGAGCAAGTCTTCCTTGAAGGAGTGACATTTGAGCTGAGCCTTAAAATTCCAGCAGGCTTTTACTTAATTTGCAAGAAAAATGATATTGAAAGTGAGGACACGCGGGTAGAATTTCATGTGAGAAAATGGGGACCTATGCAATGCCACCACGTGGGTTAGTTTACCACCCTCAGAGGCCAGGTCGAAACATCTCAGCTTCTTCTGCAAAGAGCAGATAGTCCTGGAGTATTTCCAGCGGAGAGATGACAGGTTCAGAGATATCTTTTGAGAAGATGCATCTAACAGTGGTGTGGGCATGTCAGAAGGAGCCACTCTGGATGCAGGGTAATAGTCACGAGGCTTTCTCAATAGGATAGGGGAAGGTAAGGGAGATTTACACGGTCTTTGAAGGTAAAAATTCCATCTGGTTAGATGTCAGACTCCTGGTCGCTTCACACTCAAGAGGAGACGTTGGTGTGTCCACGTGTTCCTTTTTTTCTGATTTTCCTTATGTCAACATGATCCTTATGTTAACATGGGTAGAAGGAGGTCCGAGTAAAATTACGAATGCCAGAATGAGCTGCTTTCTAGGCCCTCGTGAAGCTCCTCAACCCTCAAACCATCACTATGCCTCCCAGGTGACAGTCGAGGGACCTTGATCTGATGTCCTCGTTGAGAACGCAGTCTCTGCCGTTAGTGAGAGAGACCAAACCTCACCCTGCTAGTTATTACCCATACGACCATCTCTAAGCCTCAGTTTCCCTATCTCAACATGGGTGGTGATAACGCCTGCCCTGTCTGGCCCTAGAGAGGCTGTGCCTGAGCATGTTCAACGTGGAGTTGGCACGTGATCAACACTCAGTCCCTGCTGGTTGTTATCACAGGTCCACAATTCCTTATATGCAATTCTGAAAGCTCAAACAACCTGAAAGCCTAAATTCTGTAACATATTTGGCTGCAAGAACTGACCTGATCTGAACTCATGTGGCAGCAAAAGTTGACCTGGACCGACACGAGGCTATTTATAGTCACTATCCCACTTCACACTCACAGTCATATATTTTCCTGCAGAAATATTAATAGGCTTCATTGCAGGGTGCTGCCCCAAGCCCCACAGGGCTGGTTAAATAATACTGAGCCTGCAACAGATTACCACCCCAAATCCGCAACATTCTCAGTTCAGAGTGCACTTGGCCCCAGGGTTGTGAATACTGGGTCGTGGATTCACGTTGCAAAACTCTCTTGTTTTCAGGGGGTGGTTGGTGGCCTCCACATTTAGGTGAAAAGAAGAAACTATTGATGTCGAATATATATCTTTTTGACTTCTTCAGATGCTTACCCAGAGAAGTAAGAAGTGCGCTCCTGAGACCTCTATGGCTGGTGAGGAGAGCAATGTGTGAAGTCCACCTGCCATCCGAGGAGTTTCAGTTTCGAAAATCTGTCTCCGTGTTTCCTCTTCCTACCTGAGACTTGGGCAATGACTTTCCAGAGATGTGGCCCACAAGGAGGGAGTGGTCCAGGATAGTCCTAATTGCTGTGATGTCTCACACCGCGATGGAAAGTCAGGAACCCATACGCTGGGCTCTGGTCCTGAGGCCTCCATCGCGGCTGCCCTGCGTCGAGCACAGCACGTACCAGGTGTTCCGTAAACGTGCGTGGGGTTGGAGTGAGTCTTTCTGCCTTTTTTTTTTCTCCATCCCTCTTCTTCCCTCACTTCCCACTTCCTTCAGCAGCAAGGGGAGTGATGCTGAGAGGTACAGGGAGCTCAGCTCTCCTTCATTTCTTGAAGGCAGGTAGCAGAAGTTTGACAGCTGGGTTTGCCTCGTACTGTAGTCACTTAGGCAGAGTTCATGTTTGCTGGTTGCTATTCTGTTTAGTTCCGTCTCCTGAACGCTTGACCAAGAGGAGACCCTCTGAGCTTTCGGCCCTGAAAGACAGGGCTTCCACCGGACTCCTGGGCTAGTCTTTGACTTGTAGGCTGGGATGTCACGAAACAAAACATCTCTAGCGAATCATGTCTTCAAGGCGAAGACAAGCAATGCTTCTTAGGTGCATGTCATGTGGAGGGCCAGAGGGGAAGGGTTTGGACCTGTTACTTTTCGCCCGAGCATCAGCCAGGGCTCAGGAACCAGGGGGGTTTCGCAAGCTCTGGGGGTTCCACTGTTCCCAGAGTCTTCTTCCTCCATCCACATAAGCCGTGTTTGACAGCGAGCATGCCACCAGGAACACCTCATCTACAAAGTCCGGTTCCTTTTCGTCTTCGATATTTGGCCTTTCCCCAATTTCCTCCGTTCCTCTGCCCTCTGCAAATGCTCTCTGAGCCTTTATTGCTGCTGGTTTGTGACCTAGAAGCACAGAGACATGGGGCTCATCTCTGGAAAGTCATCCCCTGCGCCAGACCTGGCAGATGTCTCTTACTTTTTCTGGGACAGTGCCATTCAGATACCTCGCTATCGACCCACATTTCCGGATCGGCACATATTTAAACGGAACTCCTCATTGCTCCAGAGCCTTGCACGCCCTGCCCCGCGTCAGGCAGGGTGGTCTCTGGGAGAACAGGCCCTGAACGCTGGGTCCCCGTCAGCCTCCCTCTCTTTCACCTCTGCATTCTGCTTCTACGTTGCTTCAAGGTCAGAGGTCCCTTTGGGGCTCTACGTCACCCTCTTTAAAATACACACAGGTGACAATATATTGTTTATCATTTCCAAGGGTCGCTAATCCTCTGAACTTCACCCATGAGCCTCCCCACACCCCATGCCCATTGCAGGATTGTTCAGTCTGAGCCTTGGACTCCTGGGTTCGTCTGCTTGGATGTGGATCCCGGACCCCACCCCAGACCTACTGAAACAGGACAGACAATCAGGGAGGTCAGGTGAGCTGCCCAAACCATGCAGCCAGCATGCGGCGACGCTGGTTCCCCAACTCAGGGTCTGACACTCAAGGCCACGCTCGGGTTAACTAACCAAACTGCCCTCGGTGGCTTTCCAAGGGACATTAACAGGATGACTGAGGACTGTGTGTGCAAGTGCGTGTTGCAGGGAGAGGCGGCTCAGGGTGGGGTGACCTAAGATTTAGGGAGGAAGCTGTGATGTCGGCTGTGATGTTCTGGGCTCTCTCCCAAAATGTCTGAGGCTACAGGGGGCAGGACATCGCTAAGCCACCCCACGAGGGGCTGCTCCTCCTGGTACATTTGTCCCAGCTTGCCCTCTGCCCAAGAAAAACTAATGACAGTAGCTTTTATCCGAAAGGCCACCGATACCCTTTCAACCTGAGTCACCGATCCTCTTTGAAGCATTGAGGATGAAGGCTGAGGCCCAGAGGGGCCACCCAGGCGCACGCAGGGCAGGGTTGGGGTGGGGGGGAGGAGGGCCCGGCCCCGTGGGGCTTTCCAGGCCGGGCGCTGTGAGCAGCTGATAACCAGGCCGGCACCCCAGGCCCCTGGGCCTGCTCCCACGGGGAACCACTAAGTGCTGCATCACCCTCCCTGCCCCCGGAATGGCTGCACGCCTCTGGGCCGGGCTCCGCAGGAACCGGTGGTTAGTTTTGTGGTCACCCAGCAGTTTTACGAAGGCCCTTGAGGTACTTCAAGTACCAGGTGGCCCCAGCGTGGTTTAACTGTCTGGGGGCCCGGGCTGTCTCCGGGGCCACCTCAGCAAGGTACGCAGCCTTGGTGTGAGAATCTTTCGGTTGGCTGTGAACATTACATAAAGCCCTGGGGCTGCAACTTTCACCTCAGCTGTAAATTAATATATTAGGAATTAATGAATCAGTCAGCTCCTCTGCAGCACTTGACATCCAGAAAGCACTCGGGTACAGCTCCTCGTTCGTGAGTCCCCAGAACCCCTCTGGTGCCCCGATGGCCCCATTTTGCAGATGTGGGAACGGAAGGCCATCCAGGCTGAGGGCCCGTCTAATGGACCAGGCAGCTGACTAAGAGTCTTTCCTAGATGATGTCAGATTACTGTTCAGTGATCCCACAAGCCCAAGAATGTCCCTGCTCTGGGGACAATGACAGCTCCCAGCGTCCAGCAGACGCCTCTTTCTCACTGACAGCCGTGCCTTACTGCTCTCAAGCAGGTCGGAACAAGATGGCTCTATTTTGTTCTTGGTGCTGTGCCCAGATGGTCTATCAGAGAGGATTTCTTGGAACAAACGCAGAAAACAAAATAACTCATGCCACCCTTCAAATGCCCCCAGGAAGCTTTGGGGTGACACTTTAACCGTTTTGTCTCTTGATCTTGGCCCTTGTGTTTTTTTTTTTTTTCTCTAAGCATCTATTGTAGGCCAGGTACCAAGGATATGGTGAGAAGCAGGAGCCTTGGGAAGGCAGAAGATGAAAGAATACATACACATGCACACATGTGTGCACACGCGCACACGCACACACACACACACTGAATGTTTGTTACAGACCCACCCAACGCAGTGTCAGGTACTTCGCATTTTCGCACACAGGATTTCATTTATTCTCACGACATCATCATCGTCATCTCTCATAGCCCTCCTGGTGTGTGAAGGTTTATTTATAGTTCCGTTTTCCTCGCCAGGCCGTGCACAAGCTTTGATCGGAATAGCCCTTTCTCATTAATCATTATGTGTCTGTTCACTGATTGACCCAACGAGTGTTGATTGAGTGTCTCATATCTGCCAGGTTTACGCTAGGCAGGGAGAAGAGCAGACTTGGGGACACTCTTCTGCAGGAACGAGTAAACGACTCGTTTGGCGAGGAGACTAGGAGGAGACAGGGGTGCAGGCGCCGGAGCAGAAGCCCCTGGTGCCGTCGAGAGAGGTGAACAGCCTTGCAGAGCCAGTGGGATGGAGCCATCGAGAAGGCTTAGTGGATGCGGGGTCAGGAGCAGAGGTCAGCTCTCCATGGCGGGCTGCGGGGCCACTGGTAGGCCAGTCGCCTCTTTCGCTGTCAGAATTCCCAAACTACAGCTTGATGGCCATAGGAGCCCCCAGCCCCTGGAGGCCATTTGAACCTTATAGAAGCTCATGCATGTAAAGCAATCAGCTTAGTGCCTAGAAGGTGCCCCTGGAATCTAGCAGCCACTAAGCGCACACATCAATGCGCAACGGACTAAGCAAGCATTTGGCGACATGTGTGCACGCACAGGCATCGCGGCAACTAACCCGGAAAACAGCAAACGCGAGAGAGTTATGTGGCCAAATCTGGCTTTCCTCGACTGCCCCTCTCTCTGTCTTCGGGAGAAGTCTTCGCAAGTTCCGCAAGGGGCTTCTGGCTCATCGTTAGAGGCCTCCGTTAGAGGCTTCTTAAATCATTTGGGGGCCCCTCTGTCCAGATCCTCGCACCCCCTGCCCCTGCCTGCCACATTCCCCGTGGGGGCTCGGTCTGGTCTCCTCCAGGTCCCCTGAGCCGGAGGGTCATCCAGCCCACCAATTACTGGAAATTAAAGCCAGGTAATTCGAGCCCATCTGCTGGGCACCAGACCACAAACCACCTCTTAGCTCACCCCGAGCTGGATCTCGTTACTGCCCCAGCGCCCGCCTGGCTGCATTACCACGGCCAGGGGCAGAGAGGAAGCACAGCGGGGGCTCAGGTCTTCCGTTAGCGCTGCGTCATTAGCGCGGTCATTACCCCGGGCCTCGCTCCCTGGAGACCATAGGCGGTGGCAGCCGGGGGGAGGGCAGTTTGGTAACAGGACCAGGTAGCACCAGATGGAGTGGGGACTTCATCAGACAGCCCGCGAGGGGCAGGGGGGCTGGCCTGACAGCGTGGGTGGATGCCAAGAGGCCAGCCTGCAGCTTCTCGGTGCCACTCTGTGCTCCCAGCTCAGATGCTCCACAGATAGCTCTTAGGGGCAATTATGGTGACCGGACAAAGCTTGGACGTTGCTATCAGGCAAGCTCGAGTTTGAAAAAATCTTCCCCGAGTAGATCTAGAGCAGTTTCTGAAACGCCAAAGCCTCAAGTTTCCTGACAATACAATGACATCTCTGTCCCAGGGGGCTTTGGTGATCAGTACAGTAGACTGTCTTTCTAGAACCACAGCAGATTCAGAAGGTTCCAGCGAGGTCGAGTGACCTAGACAGTATCATAGAAGCCAAGAGAGAGGGGCTCAGCCCTCTGATGTGTGTGAGGTTCTGGGCCACCAAGCCTATCCGTGTGGCCTTTTACACTCCCACACCTTCTTCTGCAGACTGAAAAGGCTCACAGAGGTTGTCCCTGCCCAAGGAAGCACATGCTCTGTAAAGATGCAGATGTGTCTAGAAGTGTAGGTCAGGATGATATACTCCAAGACATCTGCTTATATCACCTTCCACAGTGTCAGAGGGACAGCTGCGTCCTCAGCCTTGTGGCCCCATCCTTAGTGGCAGAGTTTTTCTAGGGGAAATCTTTAATACCGAGTAATGATGAAGACTCCTCTCTCGAATATGATCATACTTTCAAGCACAGTCTGCATTTTTTCCTCTAGAAAACTGAGTATTTTGTGCTAAAAAAAATGATAAAGCTGCATTTGACTTCACGAGGGCAGAACCAAGGGAGTCTTCGAACCGAATTAAGCCGATATATCGGGAGCTGCTGTCACTGAATTGTGACATCAGGATCATCAAGCAGCAGCTTTGGTTGCCAGCCTCTCACCAACGGTCCAGCCTGGTGTGGAGGGCTTCTCAGTGTTTTAAAGAGCTGATACCGTCTTTCAAAGTGCGTTTATATTCTAAAGCCCTATCATCGGTGTAGCATAATGGCAGGGCTAGCCTATAATCTTTTTAATTTACTTGTTTCTTTTTCAAAAACCAGTTTCAGTCGTCAGGGAAAGGAAGCATTTCAGGCTGCCATTAGTGTCCAGCTCTAAACGGGCCACGACACGGGCCCCGTGGATGTCCTATCTGCTGTACCGAGTCCCTGGTCTCTCCTCGGTTGACATTAGCATGCCGCACCTCCCTGTGGTGGCTGTGCCTCGATGTCGGCAGAGTATATCTGATCAGGTCTGCTTGGAGATGAAGCTTCGAGCTCAGGACAGTGAACATTTTGATGTCAGAGATGGATGGGGTTTTAAGCTATTTCTTTCGAATTTCTTCCTCGGTCTCCAACATCTAATATTAAACTCCCTCTTAGGCGTTCCTGACCTGTGGTCGTTCTCTGCTTGCATCCCTCCATGGACAGGGAGCTCAGCACATCACGGGTGGACCATTATACCCACCCTCGCGTTTGTCTGTCTTTCAAGCTTCGCTTCATGTCGCCTCCATAAGTACCTTCATCTTAGCCACACTGACCTGTCCTTAGCAACCCCAAGATTTGTCCAGCTTAGTGATGGTAAATTTGGGGCTACCCTGCCTAAGAGGGAGCTCGTGGATGGCTACCCTTTGGTCTTAGTTCATGTGGCATCTTTTCAGAGACGCCTTCCCTGACCACCCTATCTATGGTGGGTCCTCACTCCCCCGTCACCTCCTAATCCTATTATACACCTTACACGTTCCCTCCATAGCACTAACCACATGTGCACTCACCTGACTGATGCACGACGTGTGTGCTCACCTGTGTGTGATTAGGTACCGCTTATGTACGTGTCTACCTGTATATCATTGGGCATGGTTTACATACGTGCTTACCTGTGTGTGACTACGTACGGTTTAAGCACGTGTTTACCTGCGTCCTGTTACGTATCTCTTCCTCCAGAATGGACGAGCGAGAGATCAGAGGTGTGTCTGTCTTGGTCACTGCCGCTTCTGCAGGACCTGGGCGAGCAGCTCCCGCAGGAACGCCTACCGAGTATACAAATGGCCAGCTATGCCTGCTGTAAACTGTCCCTCACTGAGACCACAGATCAGCCCCTCAGCAATGCTCACCAGTGCTCATGGCTGTGACCTCAGGAACAAGTCTGGTTCCTTCATTCCCAAGAGTCCATTTGATGTTGCAAGCCTGGGATCTGGGACCTTGGAAGACACAAGTCAAGTCTCCCCAGTGTCTCCCCTGCGACAGCTTGAACATCGTCACTTTCTTCATAGGAAACACATCCTTTCAAGCTCTCAGCTCAGCCGTCGTTTTCTCTTGGAGGAAAATCTACTCAGATTTAGCCCATCGTTCCAGTCTCCCAGCAGCTTCTCTGCGACTGTGTCTCATCTGCCATCTTCCTCTCCCTCTGGACTGTGTGCACATCGAATGGGATTGTCTTTGTCCTTACTGAGGCCATTGATAAAACAAAACAAAACAAAACAAAAAACCAAAAACAAAAAAAACAAACCAAAAAAACCCAACTTTGCATAGAGCTTAAGGATTAATTTCTGGAGATCCCACAAGGTTGATTTTAAGATAGTCTTTGGGTCTTGAACTTTTCTGAGGTTACTTGAAGCAAACGTATCCCAAATATTTAGTCATTTAAAATAATGTCATAACAGTGGAAGGGGCCCTTACAAACCTATGGTTTAACCACATCGTTTTCCAAATAAATAACAATTGCGGTCCAGAGAGGAGCTGATCACATTCAGAGAGCAGGGCCAGGACCAAGGTCAGGGTCAGGGCCGGGGCTGGGGCGGGTGGCTGGTGAGTGGGAAAGTCCCACTTGGGAGCAGGGAGCCATACCCCACAGCAAAAAGGGCCGACCCTGCTTTGTGGACCCAAAAGGGTGGAGGTAGGGCCGTCCCTCTCTTGCTGCAGGGATCAGGGGCCAAGTTCAACTCAAGCATGATGAACTTCACAGCTGGAGAAGGACTCCCAGCACACCGAAATGCTGACGGTTTCCTGGGGGGAGCGGTGGGAGCTGAGGGTCAGAGGTCGGAGGGCCGAAGGTCAGAGGTCAGAGGGCCTGGGTGCATTAGACACAGGCATTTAGGAGTGAATAGCCGAGACAGAGGCTGTGGCCGGCTCTGGCCAATACCAGCAGAGGCTGAGACAGGGCCATTTAGAGGCAGACGAAACCATGAATCAAGCTGCTGAGTCTTAACCACTGAGGGGATCCTGGCAGACCTTTGGGAGACCCCTGGAGGCCCATGAAGAGAGGTCAGGTGCTCCGGCGCATTAATCAATAGAGTCTCGTCCAGGGAGCGGGGAGGCATGACTATGAAATGGCTGGTGGGTTCAGGAAAGGAGCAGTTAGAGAAAATGCTCGAAGGATGGAGAGGCTTAGACCAGCAAATGCTTGAGGAGGATGGCCTCCGAGTCTGAGGCACCAGATAAGCAAAGATGCTGAAACGAGACTCAGAGAGGCGGAAAGGAGGAGGGGCAGGGAGGGGAACATGGCGGGGTGTGTGTGTGGGGGGGCGGGGGGAGTGTTGAATCTTTGTCCTTCACTGAGCCTGCCTGGGCCGCTCAGATGCAGTGAGTTAACTGACAAATTCTACTCTTCCCTGTAGTGATCACAGCTTGAAACTTCAGCGAAGAATTGAAAAAATTCGAAGGAAGAAATTCGTTCTTTCAGACGTGGAGGGGAAGGGTATTGGATTTTGGTGTTTCATCTTTAGGAGACAAAAAAGCAAAAAAGAAGGGCTCTCGGTCAGCCCCGTGCTCCCACCCCATTCCTCCCAAGTATCCGGGTACAGCGTAGACGGGCAGAGCTTACTGGCAGTGTCCATGGCCTTGGCTCTGAGGCCACACCAACCCACCGGGACTTCCCCGACAAAGCGGCACATCCGCGAGCAGCGGGGACCACTGGAGGTCCCATAGGCCCACCTGGGCAGTCTCGCCCGAGGGCCGTCTCTGCCTCGGTTTCTCGATCTCTAACATGGGCGTGATCGCTTCCCCCTGAGATTGTTGAGGTGATAGATGAGGTTATATTCGTCAGTGTTCCAGAAACTGGGCGGTGCTCCAGGAGTGTGACAGCCGAGCCCCCACCCCCCTGCCTGCCTCTTCCTCACCGTTGTTGAAACATTAGCTCTGAAAAGGATCAGATAAAAAAAAAAAACATTTCTAAAAACAAAGTTTGTCTTTCTAAAGGGATGCAGAGTAGCTCATTTAATTATCATCATTATCCTGAGAGGCCGGTATTATTCTGTCTGGAGATGAGAAAACTGAAAGCTCTAGAATATTCTGAGCTGCACTTTACTTCTTCCTCTCTGCGCCTGCAGAGCCGAGAGCTGGAGCCACGTCTACGTGCCCTGTCCATCCCTCTCCGGTGTTTTCCGCACTGGAGGAGGTTCGGGTGAGCATCTTCCTTGTGCCCCCATGAGCAGAGTCTGCACCTGGGAAGGGAGCCAGGACATGCGCAAACACCAGCCACGCAGTAGGTCTTCAATTTCCATGGCGGAGGAGAAAGCCAAGGGCAGAAAGCTCCCCTCACTTGTCTAATGCCACTTCACTAGAACACAGCGGAGCCAGACATTGGTCCCAAGCCCACGCTCTCTCTCCTCTGCCGACCTTCCCTGCCTGGCCTGGGACTCTGAGATAACTGGGGAGACGGCAGAGGCAGAGCCGTCCCTCCATGTCCCGTGGGAGCAGCCAGCGATGACACATCCATTTTCGTCCACTGAGAGAGCAGTGGCATTGCCCTTGGGATGGCTTTTCAGAAAAGGCAGGGATGGGGATGACCCTAGGAGAATGGGTCACCCTCAGAGGGGAGACCGGGATCAGCAAAGTGACTTGGTGATATCTATTTGACAAATGAGATATGGACATAGCTGAAAAAAATCACGTTTTACGATTCAGCTTCCCAATCCATTGGAACATAGGGCTCAAGATAAATGAATGCTACATCGACACACCTTGCTCCAAACCTTAGCAGAGCGCCATCAAGGAATGAATGCGAGCTAAAACAGACTGGACTAGACGTGGTGTGCCATTGTCGAAAGGATCAGTAGTAATAATCGGTGTCACTGCTCATTAGTTATGACATCAATATTAATATTTCAGTGTTAATGCTAACTGTTAACCATCACGAGCTTAATAGAAATGTGACTAGATCTTTAGAGGTGGTCCTCATTTGAATATATTTTATCTCTTCTGAGCTTTACAACAAGCGACTTTCATGATGACGATAAAGATTTTGGTGCTTCGAGTCCCACCTCTACCGCATCCTACTGGTGTGACCTTTACCGCGTCCTACTGGTGTGACCTTCTATTAATCCATAAACTCCACAGAGATGCAGTTTCCTCACCTGCGAAGTGGGGGCGATGACGCCCGGGCCACGAGATTCTCTGAAGAAGAGGAGGAGGAGGGAAGGGCCCAGCGCAGAGCCCTGCGAGAGTCAGCGCGGGCAATGCTGTGGTTCCGCCATCGTCGCCATCGTCACTGTGGTCACCTCCCCTTCCGTGAAATAAGGGGCCAGGGGGGTCCAGCCTATCTTCAGTGGGCCAGGCTCCTATAGTCGCATCTCCCACCTGCAATCCCCTTGTCGTCCACCTGGCAATGCTGGGCTCTGAGGGCTGGACCAAGCCCAGACCCCACTAGTCACCCTGCTGGTGCCCATACAGAGAGCCACGGCTGTGGGCAGCCAGGGCGGGCAGCCGGCCCAGGGACACCTGGGTGGAGCACGCGAGGCCTCAGGTGGGCCTGTTCTGTGGCCTAAAAGCCTGCAACTCGCTGATCTGTCTCAACCCGCTCCCTCCTTTGAAACACACTCAGCGGCTGGGCTTCCCCAGGCGGGTCTGCACACAAGTTTCGCCACGTCTGGAAAGTCCAGTCGTTCAGCTGCACTGCTGGGGGCCTCAGCCTCGGCCGCACTCCGCCTCAAAGCCGCAGCCCCCCGTCGTGGACAGGCGTGCCCCGCCGCCCGACACGGCTATCAACTGCTGGAGGGGGCCACTGGTGTCAGGCAGTGGGGATGACAACAAGCAGGAACCTTGGCTTTCCCAGGGTATGAAAGGACATCGTGATTGATTTGGACAGGATGCATTACAAATCCTGGGAGTGCCCTGGAGAGGAGCTAGATGAAGGGAAATGAAGGGAAGGAGGGAGGCAGGATAAAGAAACAGAGAGAGAGGGAAAGGAGGGAGAGAGGAAGGAAGAGAAGGAAGAAAGGGAAAGCGAGAAGAAAGGAAGGAGAGAGAGAGGGACGGGAATAAGCGTAGTGACAGCGCAGAGAAGGGAGGAGGGGGAGGGACAAGGACGGGGCACACGGAGGGGGGACGTGGTGCAGAGAGAGGTCCTCGCTCCCACTCTGGCTTGCCAGCTTGAAGCCATGTAGAGGCTGGAGGGAAGGGCGTGGGGTCAGAGGGACGCAGGCGGCGGCTGATACATTCTCCCGGAAGGACTCCCTCCCCTGGCCGTGCGTGTGTGAGGGCGCGTGCGCGCGTGCCTCTGTGTGTGCACCTGTGTGCGTGTGCGTGCCGCTGTGCCCGTGTCTGAGTGAGTCCGCGTAAGCGTGGTGAGACATAACGGATGGGTCACTTTCGGATGCACCTGGTCCCTCAGCCCGCACATCAGCTTTCAGCACGGCCCGGGGACTGATTCAGCTGCTCTGTCTGCTGATGGGACCTGGGCCCAGGGCCCTGTCACCTTCCCATAGGCTCAAAGGAACCCAGTTGCCTCCAAGGGCTCACTTCCTCTGCTCTGCCATCCAGGTGGGTGGCGGTGCTCCATCTCCCGGCTTCTAGTCTTTTGGGGTTGCCCCTCAAACAGGGCATGAGGCTATTTCAAATCAGATCTTGTGCAAGTTTAAAACCCCCTTCCTGGCTAGAATTTTCTTCGGTGCATACCAAAGAAGACGGGCAGGGTGCACCCCACGACATCAGAGCCCCATGCCACACCTCAAAGCTTTTCTCGAATGCTCTGAGTTCAATAAAACCCCAAGTCCCTCTTCCTCACTTTCAAAACTCATGTGCATTTTGGTTGAAATTTAATCCACAGGTTCCTAATTTATTTACAATTAAATCATTAAAATATTATTTTTAGGGTTGTTTGATGTCTAGGAAATCTTTTGAGGTCTTTTTAATATGATTTTAAAAGCCTCTTTTCTTAAAAGCCGGAAACTTTGCTATGCTGTCTGTAAATAAACTCACTGGAGATGAGTGACTTTAGTCTCGAGTTGTCAAGCATTTGACAGGAGTCTGGAAATGGCCAAAGTTCTCACACTCAGTAAGAGCTGCAATCGGACCACGAACGCAGTAGCCCTTGGTCAGGCATTCGGAGGTGACTGCTCGTCCCCAGTGTCCCCTCTGAATCACCCGGTGTTTTCCATGGGGAAGGGCAGGGACTGACAGCGGGCAGGTGTTTGGCACTTTGTTGTGACTACTGACAGCCTGGGCCATGAGCACCATGGCCTGTTTCACCAGTAAGGAGAGCAGGCGGCCCGGGAGGTGAGTAGCTTGCCCATTGTCACCTGATGCTATGAAACTCAGGTCATCCAGACACCAAAGTGCTTCTCCATCCTCTTCTAGGTGCAGTTAAGAAAAAAAAAAAAAAAGGTGCTGAACATCGGATGCCGGCAGCAGCGATGTGCCGGGCGTTCATTTGGAGCTTTGCGAGTGTCTTAAACAATCATCAAGGGGGTCCCCGGGGAGGGCTGTGCGCAGGGAACACACAGCAGCGTCCCGCCGAAGTGGGGATGCTTATTTCAAGGCTAAAGGTTATTATCGATTATTTCTCGACGCTCACCGTTAACTATCGATTCTTCCATCGACGTCGCCCAACCCACGATGAGGAAGGTCGGGCAAAGTCGCACTTCGAACACAGAGAAACGAAACGAAGGGAAGCAGAGCGAAGAAGCCCCGAGTCCTCTGAGCACCCGCAGGGCACAGAGGAGCGGCCGGCGGCCGAAGGACGCGCCTCACCCGTGGGCATCTGGCGCCGCCTTCTGAAGCTGCGCTAATTTCGTAGTTGCTAGCCATATGTGGTCATTTCAATTTCACTTTAAATAAGTTACAATAAGGAAAGCTAAAAATTCCATTCTTCGGTCTCACTGGCCACATTTCGAGCCCTTGATATCCACCCGTGGGTGGTGGCGACCGCAGGGGACAGCGCAGACAGGGACCCTTGTCGTCCCCGCAGAAAGCGCTGCTGGACAGCCCTGCCCCATAGACGCTTCGCCGTGGCCGCCACGCCGGGCATTTTAAATCAGGCGTGTGGTGGGCATGACCTCTCTTCTCCCTCGGTGAGCGGCTGTCCTGACCACCATCTGGGGTTCCCATGACCTCCCCTCCTGTCCCCTCCTAATTTGTCGTGCAGCGGTCACCAGTATCTAAATAGTTGTGGGCAGACGAGGAAAGGCCATCTTCCCTAGCGGCTTAAATGCTCCTGGAGGAAGTGGCACAGGGCTCGCTCACTCTGTCCTGCTGTGTTTCAGCTAATCTTCTGCTAAATGGGAGGAGGGGCTCCGGGGGAAGGAGGAAGAAGGCTTGTGGAAGGTGAGGCCCAGCGGGGAGACAAAACAGTGGCACAGAGGCAGACATCTGTGCCCAGACAGATAGAGTGCCACAGATACTATCTCTGTCACTATCCTTGCGAGAGATAAACAACTTGCCGGAGCAGCTTGCAGGAGGAAGTGCCCCTCTGAGAAAGTGGCTTGCCAGGCCAGACTGTCAGCCCCTGCGGTCAGAGACCCAGGGTGAGGAAGGCGGGGGAGGGGAAAGAGGCGGCCCAGGCACAGCACAGGTGACAGGAGTCACAGGGCCCAATGCCACAGATGTCAAGAGAGAGAAAAGTGTGAGCGTTGGTACGTGAGGGGTAGAGGCTCTGTGAGAAAGAAAGGAAAAAAAAAAAAACGGCAGAAAGAGAGAAGGTGCCAAGATTCATGTTTATAGCTCTGTCTCCCATCATGTGTGTCAAATGGGGTATATTTTGAGGGTAAAGATTGAGATTTATATCCTGAACCTGTTGCTTATCAGCTCTGCAGGGCCGAGTAACTTCTCTAGACTCAATTTCACCACCCATAAAATGGGATATCTGTCTTAAAGATACATTTTAAGGGTGTGACAAAGTTTCTTTTTGAAGCCCAATCAGTAAGTTCTTCCATGAATCGGATTTAGATGCAGGCTGGATGGATGCATGCCTAGATCCCTGGATGGACGATGGAAGGTTGGATGGAGGTAGGGAGGGATGGACGATGGACAGGAACTCTATTAAAGTGTTCCTTTTTAACAAAGAATGTGATTCGGTTTATACCCTCAGAAGCAGGCCAGATAGCACAGACCCAGTCACATCGACTCAGTAAAACTGGAGAGAAAGAAGAGACAGACAGAAACGGGGAGAGAGAATACAGTGAAACATATATTTTAATCTTAAATTATTTACATAAGGCATTTTCATTAGATATTTGTCCACTTGAAAAACTTTAGCTAGAAGAGACTGACGTCTTGAGATTTGAGTGTGAAGTTGCAAATAAAAATACAGGACACCCACTCAAGTTAGAATTTCAGAAAACCAAGGGACTTTTTTCTTTGTTTCATACAATGTTTGAAACACTTATACTTAAAAATATGTTGCTCGTCTGAAATTCGCGTACGCCTGGGTGATTGTATTTTGTGTGGTAACTGAAGCTTAGGGACAAGGAAAAAATGAGAAGCCTCTGGGCTTGTTAGCCATCTATGCAGGTTCAAGCACATTTTACCAAAAAGCTACTCGACCAGATTCTGGGCAAAAGCTCCGTTAATAGTCAAGGTGCCTTTGTTTCCCATTGCTCGTTGGAGAGACATCGTCCCTTGGTCAAACGCGTGTCATCCCATCCCACATGAGGCCGACGATTCCTCTCACTGGCGACTTGCGACTTTGGGAGGCACTCGGAACTTCCAACGTGGACGGGAATGCCACAGCAAACTGGCACTTCAGAGAGCATGAGAATGTTTTGCGTATAGTTTAATGGATGGGATGAAACGGGCACTAAATATTCGGTCACCAAGTCTCAGCCATCCTGGCCCTCAGCTTCAGAACAGCTCCCACCCAGAGGTGACAGTGGCTCAGCCGTCTTACCGGAAGCCCTGGCGAGTGCCACGTGCACGAGTTCTGACTCGGCTCTTGCGTGCCTCCACCAACGAACGGATCCTTTGTCACACGTGGGTCGTTGGTGATATTATTTCTCCTTCTCTCACATTTTGGGCTGGAGTCTGCAATTCTGTCACGTGCCCACTCTCATGCCAACAGTTATCACTGAGTTGGTCTTTCCTCTGTCATTACTCTGTTAATACCTCCCGCTGGGGGCTGAATCACGCTGTCCATGATAATCTGGCCAGTCAAGGACCCCACACGTGTCTCCTTTTTATTCCGTGTCATTTCTCCACGTTCCCATTCATGAAGAGATGGTCGTCAAAAAATTCCTTCCATATAAGAAATAATTAAAAGCACAATTTTCTTTTGGAGAATTAGGAAGAAGAATGCATTTTTTTTTTTAACAATAAAATGTACGCGCATGGATGTATTCATACCCTGTATCTACTTCCTTATGTTATATCACTTTTCCTGGCAATATTTGATCCCATAAAGCCCCTTTTGGGGACACTTCTGCTCCCTATTCTGAAACGATCTTTCCAGAGAGAGTGGTGGTGATGATACCAGAGGTTGCAGCCACTATTATTAAAAATAACTACTTTTTTTTGACTACGTCGCTTTCGTCACCCAGTGGGATTTTGATTCCAGACATCCTTCCAGCCTGACATCCACTAAGGAAGAGATGAAACCATTCCTTATTTAAAAGTTTGGAAGCTACAAGAACTCCAGTATCTAACCAGATTGGATTGACTTTTTAGAGCTCTTTGAGTAGTAATTCACAAACCTGAGGACGTGTGAATTGGATGAGCACTACCCAGCGAACAAAAGAGCAGGAGATGAATGTTAACATGGCTTCTGTGTCATTTTACCCAACACTCTGTCCCAACAAAACAAACCCATGTGTCATGGAACCTGTGTCACGATTTCAATCCTCGATCAATATTTTATGACTAATGGGCCCATATGTTCACCCAGGTCCTGGCAGTACAAAATTTGCACACGCATCTCCCGCGTCATGATGTACAAAACACCTTCTCGGAAAAGAAAGGATTTTGTTTTCTCTAATGAGAACTCATGTTTGACTCGCTTTCTAGATTGTCTTGCTTTCGATTTTCTCTTTCCATAGGAGCTTCGTGTACCTACCTGATAGGTGTTCAGATATCGAAGCGGCGACTTACTCTCCTCAACAGTTGGAATTTTCCGCAAATGGTAGAACTTATGTGAGAAGGTTACATAATTTGTAAATGACATACTTTTTTTCATTATATATATATATATAGATAGATAGGTAGATAGATACACACACATACATATTTACTGGCTAATATATTCACTGTAAAAATCATTTTGACTGGCATCTGAGGGCCCGATGATGTCTTCCGCCGCTGTCAGGCACTAGGTGTGACACCAAGGTCAAGCCACTGCTTTCTCCAACTGAGCTTCCTATTCTTAATCGACTATGCGATGAATAAAACCAAACTTTTGATATTGCTGTGAAGACTAGAGCAAGACTCCATAAAATACCTACACGGTATCTGGTTGATAGCAGTATCCTCATTTATTACTTTAATATGTGTAAAATGTAAAATAGTATTAATATTATTACACATTAAATACTGTTAACGCTACTTAAAATATTTTATTAGTCAATAAAACAATTTTAAACCACACCATTGGTATGAAGTACGGTAAATTAAAAGCACTTTATAAACTAGAATATTTTCAAGCAACCGTAAGGAATCGTTAGGTATCACCTACATTTAAAGGAGCAGCTATGATGTCGCTTTCGTGTGGAGGTGATGTGAATTTCTCCCCCCTATGGAAGTTCGTCATATGAAGAGACCAAACTTAGCAATTTATCAATTTCAGGGTGCTCTATAAAAAACAAGACATAAGAAAATGTATTCTATCAGTTTTCTCAGAAAATTCCAACTTCTGATAGTCTGAAATCACTTTTAGCTTATACCCAGGAAGACTTTTATATTGAAATCTCTTCTTAGAAGAATCTGATAAATTAATCCCAAGATTTCACAGATTTAAATGTAAAAGAGATTTAAACTGTACAGATCATGCCCTGCAGGACAAGCCCCTGTCAAACTTCCTGAGGCGTTAAATCTCCATACGGAGGGCTTCCTCAGAGGACCCGCGGCTTACGGGTCTGGTCACCCCACCTGCCTTCTGCTCTGCGACAGCTTTTTCTCTGAAGAAGAGTGACACAGGACAGGAAGAAGCGAGGCCTGGGATTCACTGTAATTATTTACAAATGCGCAAACCAAAGTGTGGGCATGCTTGATTTTGACTTCCTCCTCTTTCAAATCCTGAAAAAGAGTTGACTTTCATATTCCTCTCCCAATGTCCTCAGGATTTAGGGTAGAAGAAAACTGACATTCTGGTCCCATTAGCTAGTGAACTAGAAGGAGGAGCAGGATTTCTAAGGAACCATCCCTCAATATTCCAGAATATTCTATTGCATAGAGGTTGTACTCTTAGAACTTTGAGGTGAGAGATGATTTTACAAGAGTCTTTTGCCTGTGTGATTATTTAAGCACCTTTATTTAAAACAACAGGTTTGGTTTTGGGGGGAAGATGAGATCTTCCCAGACATGTCATCTTGTCTTGCCTGTAATGATGCCTAATCTTGTCTCCCTTCCCTAAGATTAGAGGCTCATAAGAGAAGCAAAGCCATCCCAGATCCTCACCTTTCTGTAGCGCCACCCACCCTCAACTGCCAGGTGCAAGACAGAAGCACAAAGAGGGACAGGGGCCATTAGCCCAAAGTCACACAGCCATCGGGATATATGCTGGGGTCAGACCCAGGCCTTCCTCCCACATCCCTGAGCTGTTTTGTCCCCAGCAGAGAAAAGAAGGGAAAAGGAAAAGGAACATCTTCGGAGCCCCTGCCAGGTGTCAAGTGATCCACCAGGGACACTCGGGCATTTCCTGACTCTGAATACTTCACAGAGGTCGCTCTCTCTAATCTTTTGTTGGGCTGGGTCCTGCCTCTCTTTCTGGACCTATTTTGAGAATTAGCCCCCAGCCCACGTGCCCAGCATGGTCAGATGCCTGCAAGGACAGGAGGCCATCATTGGCTCTCAGTGACGTTTCTGCCACTTGCGAATTCCAAATAGCATTTTTTAAAAAAATAACTGCCATTTGTCTTGGTGCAGGTCCCCCCCCACCGCCCCCTGCCGCCCACACCAGGGATTAGGAAGATCGATCATCTCCCGCCTCTCGTCAATTACTTCCCCCCCATATCTTTTGCATTTTCCCGCAGAACCATTTCTCAGGTACAACAGAGGAATCTTCAGAGATAATCTGGTGATTATTACAAATTCCGCCTCTCACGCTACAGGCATTAAGAGATGAAAATTGCCTGAAGTCCACTGTTGTACAGCGATCTGTACCTCTGGACTCCTGTCCCGAGGTGAAAATGCAAACGGAAGAGATATTTAGAATCGTTTTGACAGTTCATAAAATTAAGCGGGGATTAGGGATTTGCTTTTTTAAATAGTGCCAGAGGGTGCACGCCCTGGCGATCACATGATCCCGCAACAGGTCCAGTGGAAGTCGAGCGGACTGTCTGTGAAAAGAGAGAGATAGAAAAATGTCAGGTTATTAAATCTGCCACGTATCAGCTGCTGCAGATCCATTTTTTAAACTTTAAATTAACTGCTTGCCTAATGGAGACACTGTCCCTGACTCCCAGCTCCACCCCCTCCTTCTCCTGTGTCCAGACAATACCTGATTCTGCTTCGCTGTCTATGCACACAACTACATCTAGTCAGAGGGGATGATTGTATAAATATGCATGCGGTACAAATATTTTAATTTTAATTGGGACAGAGAAGCTGATATTGAAACCATCTGAGTAATTTTGAATATTGAATGTGATTTCAAGCATGTGATGGGTGCTATTAGATACCCATCCAAAAAAGCACTCGTTTTAATTGTAGTGTGGGACAGAAGGCTGAGTACCCGATCATGTTCTAATCCTTCTCCTAAGTGCTGTATGGTTTTCGCCAACAGAGTGAGTCCCTTCCCATGGTGTTACTTCCTTTTAATGCCGTAGAAATATTTTAGACCAAAATAATCTTTAAAATGCTATTTCGAAAGATCATTGATCGTATTCTCCTTTATGAGCCAAAGAAGAGCTCGCGTTTCATAGTGTATCGGTCAGAAAAGTCGAGTCTAGTCTGCAGTAAGAAACACTCCCAGATTTCAATGGCTGAACATAGTGACAAGTTCCGCCTTGTGCAGCCCAGTATGGGATTCCATCTGGGAATCTAGACTGTCAGAGACGTCACCTCTTCTAGCTGATTTATCTGAACATAACTTCTCATTTACAGAGGTAAGGACAGAGATTGCTCGGGGGTTGCACGTAGAGTCTTCTCCTTTTTTTTTCAGATGTTTCAAATGTCAGATCTAGCCATAGCACATGCCCAGGAGTAGCCACATGGCCCAGCCTAAATGCTAGGATGCTATGATGTCTGTTGATCACCATCATGTCTGCCTTTATAAAATCATAAGCGCTTCCCCTCTCTTTGATTAAAGAAGATGAAATTAGCAAGTTAAAAGTTTAAAGAGGGACACAATTAGACCGAGTGCCCCCAGAATATGCACTTTTACATTTGGAAAGGAATGAGACAGTGGGTGCTCTCTCCTGTTTAAAGTCGTGAGTGGGCTTCTCATCTGGTCCCTAACGAGGTCACTGAATGATTGTTGCACCACTGTTACTCACCTACTCCCTGAGGGGGTGTGGGAAATCATGAGTACACCTACCCTCTTTGGTATAGAAGTCTGGTTGTGGGACATATTCCCTGAGAGAGGAGAGATGCTGCTGGCCTTACTGCATAAAAGAGGAACTTGGAAGCTCAGGAG
Organism: Pteropus alecto; assembly: GCF_000325575.1. Lineage (NCBI taxonomy): Eukaryota > Metazoa > Chordata > Mammalia > Chiroptera > Pteropodidae > Pteropus > Pteropus alecto. The sequence goes on from NW_006494609.1 coordinate 19,951,151, forward strand.
AGGAAAAGTCTGGCTTCAAGTCTTGGGACACTCATCTTCTCGAACTCGGTTCACATTCCAAACACTCACATCTCTGCCAAGACGCATGTGCGGTGCCTGGTGGGATCTCAAGTCATGTCAATGTTCAAAGGAGGGGCTGAGTCATAAAAGATGCAACTTATGTCGAAGAGGAACGCATCAGAGTTTGAGCGTGATCTCCAACCTTGCAAATAACTTGAACTTGCTATTTTAAGTATACTTCTAAATGCATATATACGCGCGCGCGCACACACACACACACACACATACGCTCACATACACAACATAAACTAGTTGAGAGTATTCTTTATTTTAAGTATACTTCTAAATGCATAGATACGTGCGCGCGTACACACACACACACACACACACTCACATACACAACATAAACTAGTTGAGAGTATTCTGGATCAAAATGACACAAAAATCGAGCTCTTCATTGCACACCTGTGACATCACCTCTGGATGCATGCCTTGCCCTCCGAGAACTGTGGACAGTGACAACTGGGGGATCTCCAGGAGAATCCAGGCCCAATCCAGGATATTCCCATTTTCTAGAGAATTCTGATCACATCTGTTCATTGGGACTTCAGAATTGGTAAGGACTAGGTAATGTGGGCTCTTAATTTTCCTTTCTTAAATAGGAGTGCTATTACTCTTATGTGGTCCCTCTCCCTTAACTCATTTGTGTTGGGTGTGGTGCTGGGTTCACAACTAACATGTATTTTAATTCAAAAAGAGTTATCTTCAGACTCACTTATTGACAAATATGAGGTCCCGGATTTTGAGTTCAACACAGAGATTGGCTGGGACTTTTGGGTGATTTCTCTTTAAGAAAGACTGAGAATATTTTACTAGTGAGCTGGAGAAAATGGTAATAGAATATATCACTGTGACATCATTTTCTGTCCCTTCTAACAGAATAATCCTTGTGGAAATGGAATCTCTCCGGCCACAATGATACCAGCCTTGGTCATGTGGCTGCTTTGGCCAAGAAAAGGTGAGTAGAAGTGACGTGTTCTGATTCTGAGCAGAAGGTTTTGGAATCCATGTATGGCTCTGATCTCTTTCTTTTCCGTTTCCTGTAAGACCCACGTGCTCCAGGTGAAGCGGGCGTGTGTTGTTGAGGCACAGGTTACCTGTGATTTCTGTGTTGAGCATACATCTAACTACAAGTGAAGTTTTGTTGCAATGAACACCGAGGTCTGGGGATTGTTTGTTACTCTGGCATAGCCTACTGACTGCTACCAGTGGTTCATTCCTGCAGAGACCACCACGCACTTCCCTGTATCCAAACTCTTCTTTTCCATCTAAACTGCTATTGTTTAGGTTCAGGTCACCATCTTATTCTTTTTGAGCTCTGCAAAGTATTTCATCTGATTTATCTTTCTCTGTGCTGGTTCACCTCTGCTCCGTTATACACGTGTAGCCAGAGTAATCTCTGCAAAATACAAAATCCATCTGTTCTCTCTTCTCCTTTAAACCCTTTATTGGTTCCCTGTTGGCTTCTGAATGAAACCCAACCTGCTTATTGTTTCTCCAACGCCCCTCATCATCCAGTACCTGCCTCTGGTACCCGTCACCCTCTCTCTCTTTCACACACTCCGTCCCAGCCCTCACATATGTGCCGCAGTTCTGCTCACCTTTGAGTTTTCACACATGCTTCTCTGTCTTTCCCCTTTTCTCTTTTTGGCTAATTCTTTCCCATGCATTGTTAGCTCATGCTTTGCTTCCTTTCTATGTTCTTCTCTCATGAGCAAAGCTCGTAGTCCCTTTCTAATTTCTTGGTGTTGGATTTAGCACTTTCTAGTAACATGTCCATGGACAAATTGCTTAATCTCGTTATTTACTCACCAATGAAATGAAGATCATAGTAACGCCTTTCTAATCAGATTGCTCTATTCTATTTGCTTCCATTTTTTCCCAAACTATAACAGAGCCCAGAGCATAGGAGATAATCATTGAAGCAGATGAATGAATGAGTATAGGAATGAGTGAACTACTCACCATCATTTTTGATGCAGATAGGGAGCCTAGCATGCAGGCAATGCCAATGGCAGAAGGACATAGAAGGAAGAGTGACTATTATAATAAAAAAGACGAAACCCCAGACCTGCACCGTATCATCCTATCTGGGGATCACTCTCTCCCGAGAGTCCCAAGGAAGGGTGTAGGAGGACCCCGTGAGGAGCCGTTCCTATCCTTCTTCCCTCTTTCTGCCCTCCCTGACCACAGCAGTCCTTCACCTTTTGTCTGGCGCACGTCCTTCTAAGAAAAGAGGAGAAGGGTCTCAGAGTGACAGACAGGATAAAAGGGTTGAATGGGGGCCCTCTGGGATCTGAGTGCATCGAGACCACGTGGTCCAAGAAAGCGAGCATGGGTGGGTGACTTAATGTGCCTTCAATTATACATAAGGTCATGTGGATGCTCACCATCCAGCGGCTGTCCTCTCTCCTCGGCAAGGCCGGGGCTTAAGCACAAAGATTGCTGTGCCTCACACAGAGCTATAGCTGACCAGAATGACTGATCGAACATTACCCCTTGGGACTCAAATAGGTACCTAAGAGAGCTGCCCCCTAGGCATACCTCTGCCTCGGAACAGAAGTGAGCCAGCCAGAAGAAGCTCCTCCAAACTGTACCCAAAAGATCCTAACCACATGCACATTTGGTCATCGTGTTTTATGATCACGTGCAGTGTCCCGTATGTCTGCATCTCTAGCCCAGGTCCAGCCACATCTGCTCTTTGGGAAAATTGTGCCTCTGGGTATCGATCTTCTCAACTACAATGTAGGGATGTTAATGGTCAAGCCAACACATTTGATGAGCACCTTGTGCCTGCCAGGTGCCTTTCTTGGTTGACGCTCCGTGTGACCCAATTAGGAAGGCTCTATTATTGTCTTCATTTCATTAATGAGGAAATAATGAGGTTAAGGATTTGTCCATGGCCGTGTTACTAAAAAGTGCTAAAGCCAAAACTGAAAAATGAGGAACTCTTTGACCACAGCCCAAGCCCCAAACCACCAGCTGCCATCCGACTGCTTCTCTGAATCATCCTGGTGAGCCCCGTTGACACCCATCTGCACGCAAGCCCATAAGTCCCCTTGGCTGACACTACATTTTCTATCTTCACTGGTTCTCTCTGCATTGAAACTCGACTTGGTAGTGTACCATGCGACTGTTATCATTTATTATCTATCTCGTTCATTAACGTGTTCTGAACACGTTAATGAGCTTGACACTCAGTAGGGGCTCAGCGATTATTAGTGAATGAAGAAGTAATGGAAGCTTGACTCAAGGTGAGGGATTTCACGCAGTGGCCCCGAATCTCACCAGAGTGTCAGAAGACCACCTATTCCACAGTTTCTGAAGCCAGAGTTCCCACCAAGGAAGGGTCACAAGATTAACTTCCACCTTGAGTTTTTTCACCCTTCATCAGTTCACTCCAAGAAACTGTACGTGACAACAAGCCAAAGGTAAACAACCAACAAAAGCTATTATTATTAGTTTTCCTTGGAGTTCATTGGGGGAGGGGTGTTGGTAAGGCAACGAGACTCTCGACTTGAGCTCCCCCCGAGACTCCAGCTGTGTCTGACCCTCTGACTCTCTCATAAAGTACTAGAGTGGGAAGATGTCTCTCACGTCGAGAAAACCAGACTCTCCGAGACTTCCCTTGGCCCACATGTGAAACTCAACACCACCAGCCACCCTGGCAAAGTCCTCTCGCTTGAGAACAAATGACAGGATGTCCCACAGTGTTTGATGGGACCAGAGGGAGGAGGCGAGTGTAAATTTCAGTATGAATTGATAACACTTAGTCAGCCAGATTCTAAAATGAGGGGTTTGTGAACTTTCCCTGAGGACAAGCCTAGGAAACGATGTGCTGACTTTTCACACCAGGTCAGATCCGGGGGAGAGGATGGGCTTTCTCAGCAGCTACTGGAGAATGTATAGCTCCTTGACTCTGGTCACTGCCGGATGCTAACCGCAGTCACCAGACCCGATTTTGTGAAAACAAGCTTCTGGAATCATTGTCCGGCCAATAGAAGGTCTAAGCCGAAGTGTGGAGAAGTGACCTAGAGGGACATGCAATCTATTTTACACATTAAATTAGAGGTCGCAAACCTCAATGCCTATTGCAGCCAGTAATGCAAAAAATGAGTGAACTGGTTGTGTGAGGACGGGGACAATAAGGAGAACATTATCTTATGAGAGCGTTCCTGATCCGTACATATCGACAACTAGCCAAACTTCAACTCACAGGAAAGGGAAGTCGGAGGAGGGCAAGCGAGGTTTCATTGGCCACTTGCTAAGCTGCGCTGGCGCTGCACACACGTGAGCCCTTTCATGGTCTCCACCTTTCTCTGGGCCACATATTCCTCTCCCCATTTCACAGGCGAGGAAGCGGTGGCCCACGTGGGAAAAGTGACTTGCCAAAGATGACACGACCAGTCAAGCCGCTGAGACCAGTTAATGCACAGACCTTCCGATTACAGTCATATTCGTCCTAATTCACAATGAAAGGTTTTCTAATAGTCCGAGTTGGCCCACAATGGATTGATTATCCTCATCAAGTAACAAGCTCCCTGTTACTTTGAGCAGTCAAGTGGATCTAGATAACATCCTTCCAAGACTGTTATGAAAGGCAGTCTTGCTTTGATGCCAAAATGAGGCCAGATTATATTTAAGATCTCTTTTAGCAGTACGACTCAAAACCCTGTAGCTTCTGGCATAGTCATTCTTGCTCCATAGATTCATTTTGAGTAGAATTTAATATGAAAAGTCTACCCTGAATACAGAATTTTTTATATCCAGGGACATGCTGGAAGTTTTGGTACCAAGGTAGTATATTAACTCCTGATGATTTGTTTTTTAAATGTAGACTTTCTAACTACTCTGAATTCTTTGAAGTATGAATCTGTGAATGCACAGACAATTCACCTTACAGTTTGCAGTCTTGTAAATTCATGTCAGTGGCAGCAATTAAGCCTACAAGTAGATGACAGCCTCTTAGAAGAAAACCAACAATACATGTATACTGTATTTTATATTGAAATCACTATAATTATTATTTCTAGAAAATAATGTGTCTGAATAGGGTTGACTAGAAAATGAATCATAAAACAAGATAATAATATTAAATCGACCACAGTAAATTATTTCTGGAACAAGATGGGAGATAGATAACTAGCTTGCTACATAGACAGATAGAAATAGCTATGATAAAAAGTAAATACATACAGCAATTTTCAACGTGCATTGGATTTTTTTCATACTTTGTCGTTCATTTAATCAATGCAACAAACCTGGGTGTTGCTTTTGACTAATTTATAGCGAGCCTGGCAATAGGTTAAGGGTTTTAACACTAGGATCTTAGTCTTTAAAACAACTACGTGAGGGAGTGTTCTCCTTCCTCTCCTTCTCCTTCTTTTCCTTCTGCATCTCCTTTTTCTCCTTCATTATCATTATCATTATCAATGTCGTTGTTGTTGATGTTATTATTCCCTTGTCAGGATGACAGTCCAGAGCCTCAAAAAGGTGCAATGCCCTAAACAAAAGTGCTAGGTTGGTAAGTGTTTGAGCTAGCCCTAAGAGCAAACTCTTCCAACAAGTCTAACCCCTCTTTTCAATAACATCACATTATAGCAGAAAAGAAGAAACTTTTTTTTTTTTTATTGAATTGCTGGTAGTTCCACATGTATTTTAAGACTGAACGAGTATAGAGAATAATAATAAAGTTTGATGCGATGCCATGACCACAGGACCACTACAAGGAGAATCCGCAAAGTCAACGGGAACGATTATCCTAGGCAGTGCCCTCTGCCATGTGTGGAATCAGACGTCTCAGATACTGAAAACTGATCGACCATCTCTTCAAATTTCCAATTGATCATTTTAATTGACTCTAAGATGTGCTAATTTTGAGATATAAGGCACTCAATACACATTCGTTGAATGAATAAAATAAGTGGAAAAAAATCACTATTACATGCTCAGTATTTAGGAAAATGTGTCTATGTGGTATAAAGAAAAGAAAAACTGTCTTCCTCTTATATTTCTCCTTTATTCTCACATGACTGTCACACTCAGAACACTTCTGACACCAGATGTGTGGGGGTTTTCCTCATACCAAGCAATTCCGTGACACCAGCTGGGCATCCTAGAATCTAACTCAGTTCTGACACTCTCTACTGGGTCCCACAAGACTGCCCCCTGCCACTCTAGATGCCAGTTGCAAATAAGAGGTCCCAAGTTACCTACAACTTCTTTCCGACTCAGCTACAAATTAGAGGTCCCCATGACCCCCTCCCAGGGTTCAATTATTTGCTAGAACAGCTCACAGCACTTGGCAAACACACAGTTTATCAGAGGATGCGATAAGCGATCCAGGTGAGAAGCCAGATGAAGAGATCCACAAGGCAAAGTCTGCAACAGTCCTGAGTGAAGGAGCTTCGGTCCTCGTGAAACTGGGCTGCATCACCCTCCAGGTGTTCATGTGTCCACCTGCTTGGAAGCTCTGTCACTCAGTAACATTTATCATCGAAATAAATGGGAAATTTTTCTAACTCGGTTTTGAGGACCAAGTGTGGCTCAATCAATTAGCACATATCTGATTGGGTGTGTACTATTTCCTCAATTTTGTTAGAAGAGAAGAAAGAAGAGGATATTAAAATAAATGAGAAGAAACTTTAGAGATCATCCCACTAAACACTTGTACTGGGAAAGTTCGCCAACTTCTGACAACACCTTGGTTAACGTGGAAAGTTTCTGAGTCAGAAGGACAAATATTTTTCTAAGAATTCAGTAAGTCCAATTTTATTTCCTTAAAATAATATTTGATTTTATTCATTAACTTTATCTTTACTAGAGTTATCACTAAATAAGGAAATATAACATTTCATGACATAGGGTAACATAAAATTAATAAAACGACAAAATTTTTCAGAAAAAAAAAGATTTCAACTTGCAACCTCCTTTTCTTAATAAATGTTATGAAAAAGACTTAAATTATTTTTAAAAGATTATTAGAAAAACACTGGGGTTTGATAATATCCCATTATAGTTTAATGGTCATAAATATAAGGAAAATATAATTAACTGAGAAATACAGACATTAATTATATATTATAATGAATAGTGAAGGGAATATCACCATAATATTATTAAGAATGACGTTTTTGAAATAAACTGTTAGAGTTTACGCACGTACTTTCGTATTCCACGGCCCATCCATTTCTCAAAGTCAACCCCGGAGGCCGGAGTATTGTTGGCCTAATTCTTCTAAGGAGGAAGAGAGAGAGAGAGAAAAATGGAGGTTTGATGAAGTTAAGTGGTTTGGCCAAAAGTCTTGTGATAAAAGGGATGGATGACACTGTGCCTCTGGGCCATATCTTTTGGTTTCAATCTAGAATTTGGTGGTTTATGCTTCTGATGTGCAGTTTTAAATTGCATGGTGCTTGATTAATACTCGGGAACTAGCGGAAATTTGGGTCTGCTGGGGAGCTCTACCTATGTCACTGTTGCTAGGTCAGAAAGCCAGTCTTTTCCCCGAAATCCCATTGGCCAGAACTGTATCACGTGATCACACCCATCGCAGAGGTGGCTGGGAACTTGTGTCTCTGGAAAAGCAAAAGTGCTTGATCCAAAATCTCATTACCGATCAGGGTTCATCCCCTGAGACCAGGAGCCCGTTAGCAAAAAACAACGTGGCCAAGTGGTGGCTGGGAAAATAAGGACCAGTGACTTCCCCGGGGGGGTCTTCGTTTATGGTCTTCACAATCCCTCAGCTCCTGGCCCAGCATGTTCCAGTGGTACCTTCTCACTATACAGAAATTAATTAAATTTAAACCATAGGAAAAGTTAAATTGAGTGCTCACTGTGTCCGAGGGCCCCCTCTTGCCTGAAAATGCGGTAATATTTGTAGCAAACATTTTTGGAGCCTTGTAATGAGGGCTTTACATGATTTTTATTTCCACAAATTCACTTACTGAATTGGTCTGGATGGCCCCTGCGCACTTTCCTGGCTCGCTCCTGCCTTCGTGCTGAGATTCCACTCAGACAGCCGTCTGCCACCGAGACTTCACTGGCCGTCACCCCCTTCTCCCCGCTCTGCATGTCCCCTCCCTCTTCTCACATGTCCCCAAGGTTCCCTCCTCATCTCTTCCCCTTTCCCTTCCCCCCTTTCTTTTTTCTTTCCTCCTTCCCTTCTTCCCTCGCTCTTCCTCTCTCTTCCTCCCCTTATCTATTAATAAATATCAAAACACTTTTCCATGTCTTCCCTCCCCCTCTTCCTGCCGAATTGGTTAATACTCAGCTAGAAGAAATGGACTCAGTCACCTGTGGGTCTGTCTCTCAGAATATCGCCCTTGCCCAGCACAGAGGACGGGCGTGGTACGTGAGTGTGTTGTGTTGAACAGAGTGATTTGCCTGCGGTCACTGAGGAGTTTGGATCAGAACCCACATCCTGAATGGTCCGTCTACTTTCGAACATGGCCTCATTGCTGCTAAGGATGCCCCAGGCCAGAAGAGGTCATGGAGATTTAAAGCCAACACAGAGGGTCCAGGCACAAAGCCGGTCGACTAACCTCAAGTAAGCGGGGCTCTCCGAGAACCTCGGCTTGCCTTAACCCCACAGCCATCCCCGGCATGACTACCCCCAATAGCACCGCATGTTAAACTCCATATCCCTGCCCCCCACACCTGTCACTGGGCCGCCTTCTCGCAGATGCCGTGTCGTCTCCTCCCCAGCCACTGCAGTGTGTCCTCTCCCCGTGCGCCGTCTCCCACGCTTCACTGGCCTGGGATTGAGTGGCAGCTCGGCGCCGGAAAGCAGGTGTCGCGGAAGTGGAGCGAGCCTGGCAGACAGCACATTAGGTAGCACCGGTCCCGGGGGAGCCCCAAGGCTCAGAGCTTTAGCTGTCCCAACTGTTCCGCCGAGGGGCGGGAGGCCGGGCCTGCCCGGCCCTGACCAGATGTTTGGACAGTCGCCAGCCTGCGGCAACGGAAATTGCTGCTAATTTATCTAAGGTGTAATAAGTATTAATGAAGTCCCTTTCTCATGTCTTTGTTCACCAGAGAGGCTCAAATCGAAGGCGACACGGGGGATCGGTGGGCACCGTGGGGCGAGTCCCGTGGGCTGGGAGCTCGCAGGGGTGGGTTCCGGGCCCTGCTAACTTCCTGGATAGCCCCAAATGATTATTTTGCATTTCTGAGTTTTGCTTCCTGGATTGTGAAACGAGAGAAGGAAACGAGGAAAATCTTGAACGTCTGTTCCAGGTCTTAAAAATGAGGGAACGGGTGAAACCTCAAGTCCTACTCATTCTTAAAGATTCCTCTTTAGAATGGCGAGAGAGGGGAAGAAGGAAGGAAGGAGAGAGGGAAGAAGGAGGGAAGAAAAAAAGACGAGAGGGAGGAAGGGGGGAATGGAGGGAGGAGGGAGGGAGCCTTGGGAGCAGGTGGGGAACACAGAAGAAGCACCGGACACTGGGAGCCGAGGGCGATGGCCATTGAGGTCTCAGTGGTAGAGGGTGGCCGAGCACAGTCCCAACAAGGGGGTGGGAGTTGGCCAGGAAAGCAGGGACCCTTAGCACAATCCTCATAGATCCTCAGAGCTCAAAACCCTTAGAGGTCCTAACCCAACGCCTCTTTACAGAGGGGTGAGCGGGCCTGTGGAGGCGGCTGTGCTTGGCCAGGCCCATGCACACCAGCGTCTGGGGGCGGAGCCGGATGCAGACCCAAGGCTCTCGGCTCCCAGACCCAGATCCAGCGCACTGTCCACCTGCCAGACCCAAACTCCTCACCTGGGGGGTGGGGGAGGGGACTGCCGTCCGACTGAGCAGCTCATGGCGAGGGAGTGGGGTTCCATGTGAACTGCTCGAGAGTGAAACCCGAAAGGAGGTGACGTGAAACCCGAAACCAGGTAAGCTGACTGTGCTCTGGCCCAGCGGAAGCTGTGGGCTGCTGGCCTGAGATCCCGGTCTGGCCGGCGCCTTTGACGGCGCCCGGCAACTGGGCCCAGCTCAGCAGTTTCTGAGAGTTTCAGCTCCAACCAAGCCAGACTCAGGCCAGGTGTCACGCCCAGTGCAGAGCTCACATGAACGCCCAGCTCAAAGTGAAACACAGGGCAGTGAGAATTCACACAGCCTGAAACCAAACGGGGGAAAAAAAAAGACTTTAAATGAATTCCCTCCCGCCCACCAAAACGCAGAAACGCTTCTCGTTCCTGCCTTTCACCTCCACCTTTTGGTTTCACTTGACTTTGCCAGTCGTGGTGACTTCGAAGGCAGGACCCTGTGCAGGAAGGAGAGCTGGGGTCTCAGAGACCAGGCCTGGAACCCTGGATGTACCATTCAGTGCTGTGCATCCTCGGGCTACTGCCTAAACTCCTCTGAAGCACTGCGTGTGGGTGCATGAAGGGCGATAGGATTTACCCCGCATGCTGTTAGTAGTATGAACAGCAGAAAATTTATTGATCTGTGTGCCGATCTATGTGCTTTTTGTGCAATATCTTTTTTGACCCTTTGTATGGCATTATCACACTCATACCATTGACATTTTTATTTTTAAGAGCCTCGATGAGACATAATTTACATATAGCACAGTAAAATTCATCTGCTTTGAGTGTATTAACGTCTTCATTTTGTGGATGAGGAAACCAGTGCTCACAGAGGTTGACTTCCCCACGGGCCCCACGGTGTAGACCTTTTTCTGTAAAGAGCCAGAAGGTAAATATCTTCGGTTTGGGGACCCTGCGGTCTCCGCCACAACTGCTCAAGTCTGTCCTCGTAGTTCCGGAGCAGCCACAGACAGTCTGGAAACAGTCGGGTGTGGTTGTGTGCCAATAAAACTTTATTTACAAAAACGAGGGCTGAGGTGGATTTGCTGGCCCCCAACATATGGCGCTCCCCTGCTTAAAACACTACAGTCATTGCCCAAGGCATTCCGAATTAAATCTGACCTCCTTACCAAGTTGTACCAAGCCCCACGACCCAGCCCCTCAACTCCCGGGCACCCCGACCTCCGACTGTCGCTCTGTCCTCTGTGCACTTACGAAAGTCCCCGCCCAGGCACGAGCAGGCTCTTCTCTTTTCCTGCAATTTCCTCCCCTCTCCTTGCGTGGCTGGCCTCCTGGTTCTGTTAGGTCGTAAATTAAATGCTGCTTCCTGGGAGAGCCCTCCCTGACCACTCCGCAGGACACGCTTGCCAGCTTTCTTGCTTGTCCCCTTCAAACAACTCACTCTTCCTGCAATCCTTCCATTTATTTGCACCCTTCCTGGTTTTCATCAGTTTTCCTCACCCGAGTGTAAAGTCCATGCAGACAGGGATGCTGTGCATCTCGTTCTACAGCCTCCGTGACTGATAACGTCTGTGAAATGCATGAATGCGATGCTCAGCCCTTTCTTTAGGATTGCACGGTCCATGCTTCGAGCTATTTCCTGACCACCCACCCATCGTACCCTGTGGTTGGCCCTGGCAGAACACCTGGGGTAGACTAGGTGTCTAGAACATCTCATTTCTCCTCGTTTTGCCCCTTTGAGAGTTGGTGGACATCTCACTTGGCAAGTGAAAACACACATTTTCAAATAATATCTATTGCTTAGGTGATTTGAGAAAAAAAAAGGTTTTAGAAGCATCTCTTTCTTTTCATCCTTCACCTTCACATTCTTTAGAGATGGAGAGATGGTTTGAAATGTGGGATTGGAGCTATGACAAGAGAAGGTGCCTTCCAGAGCCCCAGGTGGATGCAGTCTTCAGCCCTCTCACAGTTAGGAGTCTGGGAAGAAAATCCTCGTTCCCAGCGCAGTCTCTGGGCCCTGCCCTCGCATGCCGGAGGGAAGCGAGAGGGTTGCTTTTTATGCATTTCTTTTCGAGTTGTCTAAACTACCGTTTTCGTCCTGGAAACATTTAAAAATTGTGCACGTGGTCATTGTTTTCAACCTTTTCTTTTCTTTCTTTTTTTCTTTTTGCTCATCAAAACCTGCTTGAAAGACTGAGGGCAGGCTGCCAATTTCTGTAACCCTGAACCAAAAAAAAAAAAAAAAAAAAAAGAAAAGAAAAGAAAAAAGAAAAAGAAACCTCAGACAAACATGTTTAAAATGCAGACAGTTATTCGCTTCCATTTTTCCCTGTTCGGTCTCGCGCGGGGGCTGGCCTTGCTGAAGTCCACGCGAGCGCTTCATCTGCAGGTATGAGACTCACTCACTTTCCTCAACATCGAGAAGCAAACATGGGGCCTCCTGCAAGAACCAAAGTGTAGCTCTGGTCAACCTCCGCTCGCCGGGCTGCGTTCCACTGACTAGGGGAAGATGATGAAATAAATCGACGAGTGGTCCTGCCTCATCACGGGTGCTCCATAAACTCTTTGCTTCTTAATAGGCCCCCACGTCTAAAATTGGAAACAGGTGGGAAGAGTTGCAAGGGTCCCATTTGAAATCATCTCTCCTTGGGTTTGAATTCTGGCTTCCACGCTTGCTCTCAGCCAAGAGTTAGCTAAGGTATTTAATCTCTTGCATCTTTAGTTTTCCTTTAAGTGAAGTGAGAATATCAATACCAGCCCTGCAGGCTGACCTTAGCAAATAGAGGTAGAGTATCTTTATGGGGTCAGTGCCTGCCCCTGTCACGGGAGGCCTTCAACAAAAAGAAGCCATGTTATTAGTAGAGCATTTTCTCCCGTCTGTGGCCTTGGCTGTGTAGATTTTGCCTGCGCATCGTGCATACAAAATACCCCATATGCTTGATGCGAGCTCCGAGGTCTGCGACCAACCGTGATTTCAAAAGCAGATGTTATTAATCTTCTAAATACTGCACACCAGCCATGATGTCATTTAGGGCTGACAATGGATGGGCTGCCTCGTTCCCTTTTGGAGATAATTATTTTGAAACACTAGGAGAGGCTGTTTGTTTTTGAAGAGAGTTGGGGGCCAGTTTTCCCTGGGAGAGTCCCGTGGCAGCCTGTGATGAAAGCACAAAACTAAGCCTTGGCCCCAAATCTCAGCGCAGGACAGACATTCAAGCTGGGAAAGCCGAACAGAGCTCACTGTGGGCCTCAGAGTGCGTGTCCATCACCCACAGAGCCGCGGGGGTGGGATGACAGGTGACCCGGGTCCCCGGACAGCCCCCCAGTAGGTGGGCGTGCTCAACCGTGTCAGAGTCCAGACCAGAGAACAATGAAGGTGCTATTTCCAGCTTCAACTCATCTAGAAATGAGGTTCTATGATCACCAACGTGTCCTGCCTCCCAAACCTGAGTCACGTCCCAGACATTGACATGTTTAAAATGCGTGACTCAGTGGGACTGATGGAAGGTAAGTAAGCATCCAGGTGTCAGTAACCAGACCAGCGGCCCCCTAAAGGGGTCCGAAGAATTAAGCAACGCGGTTGAGGTCACACAACGAGACAGTGGAGGGAGGATTTTTACACGGTTACTCAGATTCCAAATCCGGCGAGTCCCACCCTCCCCCACCTGCTGCACCACTGGGCAGGGACGGAGGAGCTGATGCTAAGGACCCTGTAGGTAGCATGTAGCATGCCAGAGTGTTTACTTAGAGTACGTTCTAGATGCGTAACAGTATTTCCAGGTGGTGATAATCATGCCTGTTTTATAGATGTGGAAACTGAGAGTCAGTGACCCAAAGTGACTCCAAAGGTCTCAAGGCTGGGCCTGTTGGCTGTTTGTCCAAGCTTTGCATCTAAGAGATGGCCCTTCTTGGGCCTCGCCCCTCTGTCAGTGCCCTCGCCGCCCCCGTAATTCACACCCCCCGCATCTCCACTGAACTGAACAGACTGCTTTCCACCACCTTCCATTTCTGTGTTCTTCCATCATGGATGATGCTAAGGCTCTTAAGCCAGCTGAGGGTCAGCCACCTGAGAGGGCTAGGCTGCCAGGGGGTGGGGACAGGCGGAGGAGGAGAGGACAGCAGGATGGGGGTGGGGAACAGAGAGACGGTGCAACACCTCGCGGTTTGCGTGGGAAACAGGCTTTGCACAGTCGGTGTCCGGTGCAGCGTGCGTTGACACCTTGGTGGAGCGTGGGGCTTGCCCAGTCCCAGGTTAGAACAATCCGGGCAGTTTTGACAGCCCACTGCCATAGCCTCCGATTAGGTAACAGCAGTGGCTCCATGGCACTGTCTGCTCACAGAGTCCCAGCTTCCTCTTTGGGGGACAGCACCTTCCTTTGCTACTAGCTGGGAATTTAGAGCTGGTAATGACCCCTTCAGCCTGTAGCTACCTCCTTGCCCAGTTTCACCCACCCACTCCGCAGGGCCGGTCATTCCTTAAAGCGTGCTCCTGAAAATAAGTGTCCTTTCAGGTTGCCAGACACGGCTGATGTGAGGTGGCCAGCAACTGGATCCCCAAGGGCTGGAAACATCCTCACACACGACCGCAGCCAAGCTCGCCAAAGTTCAAGGGTGCCGTTTGGCACACAGGCTGTAATCAGCTGCCGGCATTTCGTTATTATAGTGCAAATTGGCACTAATAAGTAACAGGTATGGGCAGTGAAGTCATTCAATAACGACCACTCTGTGGTACAGCAGCCTCCACGTGAAGAGGGGTGTCGTGCAGTGCAGCTCCCGGAAGCTGGTGAGTCAGTGGCGGCACATGCACACGCATCGTGATGGAAGGGCATTGGATTAGGTTTCATGGTGCACTTCATGCGTGGCCCACAAAGCCACTATACTGACATGTCCAGCTGTGTCACCACATTTCGACCTCACAGTAATGCCACTGGGGAGTTTTATCTTTAGCTCAGAGAGAAGAACCCGAACGCCAAAGAAATAAGATGAACCGCCCTTCATGATGGCTGAATTGTGACGTGAATCTAACTCCGTGGATTAAATTCACATCACAATTCCAAAAATCTCAAAGCATTTTCTTGCTCTCCATATTCCAAAAATCTCAAAGCATTTTCTTGCTCTTCCTCCAGCTACGTTTTTAGTCTAAACTAAAATTTCTAAAATAGATTTAACCTAGTTCAAAACATATAAGCACTTACTTTGTACCAGGCACTGTATTGGTGCGAGTGTATCTTAACTCATTCAGTCCTCACACAGCGTCTGGTATCTGTGTTGTGATGACCCCTATTTCCTAGTTTAGGGACATGAAACACAGAAGTCGGGTAGTCTGTCCAAGGTCATACACAGCTTGGATTTGAACCCAGGCAGCCTGGCCGCCAAGCACCCCACAGGCTTACTCAGCAAATAAGAATCTGATACAGCACCTTCTCCATTCCCACCTGCATCCTGGAAAGGAATCATGTAGGGTTATCAACTCTCCTGTGCTTCACCCACGGCGTCCCTGATCTTACACACAGGGAGCATTCCCTGTATTTCCTTGCTGATGATAAATGCAGCTCTATTATTTTCCTATCGCTGCTGTAATGAATGACCATGACTTGGTGGCTTAAACAACATACAATTTTTTTTTTTTTAATTTACAGTTCTATAGGTCAGAAGCCCAACACAGGTTTCATGGGGCTAAAATAAAAAAAAATAAGGCTGCTTTCCTTCGTGGAGGTTTTAGAGTAGCTTTTATTTCCTTGCCTGTTCCAGCTTCTAGAAAACATCACGTTCCTGGCTCACGGCCCCTTCCTCCATGTTCTCAGCCAGCAACACAGCCTTGCTCTGGTCCTTGTGTCGTGCTCACATCTTTCCATTGAAACTGGGAAAGCTTCTCCAGGTGTAAGGGTTCATGTGATTAGGTTGGGTCCACTTAGATGACTGAGGGTCATCTCCCACCAAAAGCTCCATATCCTTCATCACACGTGCAAAGTCCCTTTTTCCCTGTAAGCCACAGGTTTCCAGACACAAACAACTTTCAGGGTCCGGCATCCTCCCGTTCATCAATTTTTAACTTCGGATTAAGGAACTCTCGTGGGATCTGGATGTGAGAACCAGCTCGTCAATGACGAACGTTTTTATGTTCATTAATTAAACAAACATTTGAATGCCTGACCCACAAGTGTTTTTTAGTACCACTACTGTTAATTTAACAGAACAACCAGCATTAACATTATTACCATATTAATTACCATTTGTACCTCGATGCAAACATTTTTCACGCCCTTCATTCGATTGGATAAAATGAGGTCCTACGTGTAAGCCCAAAGGACTCTGCAAATCCTAAATCCTGTGCAGTATGAATCTTGACCAGACGCTTGTTGATGGAGGGCCGGGAGCGAGAGCTGGGTGCATGGAGATGCCCGTGGGTATGCGTGGACCGGCACAGAAAGCATCCCGTCTGTATTACTCAAATGGAACGGAGGGATCTGAACTTAATTTAAGCTTAAGAAAAGTTGATGATTTTATGGCTTTCCAGATTTATAAAGCTACTGGAGGTTTTTAAAGAATGAACTATTGAGGATGGAATTTTCGCCCAAGCACAGCTGAGCAGATGAAGGCACTGCTGGGGAGGGAGGGGGAAGGCGAGGGGGTGGCGAGCAGCCCGCACCCAGGTGCTGCGTATTTGCTCCTCCACGTGGCCCTGAACGCACAAGGGCCAGGGCTGGGTGGGACGTCTTCTCGGGTAAGAAATGATGGTGGGATGGAAAGCAGGAGTCCTCTCCCCTGGGCTCTGAGCGTGGAACTGACTGTGCGACTCTAGGGGCTGCCCCTCTTCCCTGAGCCTCGAGAGCTCCATCTGTAAGGTGAGCCAGGTGGATGCGATCGGATGGAAACCTCATGCTTTCTCTCAATAACCAGCACAGAGGGAAAAGCGGGGTTTCTGTGCTTCATCCCACTGGCTGCACTGACTGACACCATTGAATCGACGTGTGATTTCATTGTCCCTTAGATAAGCGTTTTTCTCATTTTGATGCTGTTTGGAGATCTTGTGAAAAATGTGGATTTTGGTCTAGTCTTCCCGGGGTTCTGTCTTTCTGGTCAGCTTCTCGGTGATGCTAGCTAGCACTGCTGGCTGGAGAACCCCACTTTGAGAAGTGACAATATCCACCCTGCTGGCCACTACATTTTCATCCGAGCATCTGACCTGCTCTGCTACCGCTCACCTCCCATGTGCTTGGGTCAACCAGGTGCTGGCCATCGGACACACATTATTTAAAACTCTTTTAGTTGCTGGTGATGGGAGCACTCTGAGAATGAGCCTGAGCAAAGAGGGCCGTGCACTGGCTGACGCTGCCTGCAACACCTGGAGAGCAGCGGAGGGAGGCTGGAACCAGAGGTCTGGGCAAAGCATCCACCTCCCGCCTCTCGCCGCGCCTCTCTGTCTGCTGGCTGTGCTGGCACCTCCTGAAATCAACAGGCAGAACAGCAGGAGCTACAGGTTTACAGTCCCCGGCACCAATCGAGCAACCCTGAGTAAGCTAGCCCACGGCCCGGAACTTCATACTGGAGGCAGGCGTGCGGGTATGGGGGTGGGTGCTAGATTAATCCCTGAGACCAGTGAGAGACCCCCATTCTGTTCACTAGGTTGGGGCTCGGGGAGGAGAGGTGTGGCAGAGCTGCGGCCCAAGGAATCTCTGTGCACTACTGCCCACCCCTGACTCCCCTGCTGTGTGCCTATCACAAACTCAGAAACAGCCTGCAGAACTGTTTCTCTGTGGGAGCTGCTGCTGGTGCTTCTGGGCTGAGGGGGCTTCAGGCCCCTTTTCTTTTGCTGGGAGAAAGGTCTGTCCCCCTACTGCATGGGGCGATGTCAGGGGCAGAGGTAGCCTGCACGCCGGTCTGCCGTTTTCCTGGGCCAGTTCTGACTTATTCCATCGTCCTGGTCTCATTCCCAGAGCCCGCTTACCACCCCGCCATGCCTTCTACTTCAGACAAGTTCATGATCCTGGAACTGGTAGGCACCAAGTTCTCAGGAAGTGACTCACTTAGAAGTCTTAAAGAAGTGGGGTTTTGGAATCAAGACGTGTGGGAGTTGAGAGCCCACCTCTTCCCTGTGAGGTCTTGGCAAAGCTTCTAAGACTCCCCAAGGCTCAGTCCCTCCCTCTGAAAAATGGGTTGCTGGGAAGAATAAACAGGACTGCTGAGTTCATCCTTCAGCTGGACACCCTTCCTACTTTTCGGGAGCTTCGATTTTGATCCCTACCTCTGGTCCCCAGGCTTGAATGTTGACAAGCCCGTGGGAGCTCACTCCGGTGTGATTTGCCTGTTCCTCTCTATCAGCTCTGTGAAGACGGGACCTCAGTCCTGGGGGCTGCATCAAGTTGGGGTGAACATTCCCATTTGTCATAGGAGACCATTTGACTATCTTTGTGGTCTCTAGTATAAACCCTACTGGACTCATAGCGAATGGGACAAATTTCAAATTTCACCCCTGAGAACATTATCAGATTTGCATTCCATTCAGAGACCCGCAGTGGAAAATAGATTTCAAAATCGCGTGCCCTGCATTTTGAGGTTAAATGTTTTAAAATCTGAATGCATACCAAAAATTGGCATAGGCTGATTAAGCTGTTCTGACCCATATCAACGAACGATATCAAGTCCACTTTTTAGCCAGGGCGAGTGGTGAAACTTTTTATCAAACACAGCACTTCCCACATTCCCCTAAATTACCTCAGAGAGCAGAGATCGGACTACATTCCACTGTTCCTTCCTGCGTCTTCTCTGTGTGGCGTCCTCACACCATACCTGCAAAATACGATCACGGGAATTTATAAATCGTTAGGAACTTACAAACTATGCATCTGTGACTTGGAAATTGGTAAATGACAGTAAAGGGCACCGTTTTATATTTACACATTTTGAAATGGACACCATCGGGTCAGGTGTAAAGTAAGTAATAAAACGCACTTTCCGATTCAAACCTACGGATAATCTTTTCTCGGTTGAAATGGTTCATGTAATGCTGGAAACATCACAAAATACCATTTTATGGTGCTCTGACTTACTGTTATGGCTTTTACATTCCGCAATATTGCTGACTATTATTTTCGTTAAAAGTTATCATGTTGTCAATTTTCTAATCTAATTCCTAATCTCTAAAATGTGCCCTGATTTCTATTTTACTCAAGCCAGTAATAAGATATTGTTTTTCTATTTTACCATCGATTTTCCACGGTTATCACGGTGTCATCATTTATTACTGTTTATGGTCTCTAATATACATCTTGACGTCCAGGGCATATATTGTAAAACTCAGGGAAAATATGTTGAGAATTTATAAAGGCCGGAGGATGGTAGAATTGTTATCATGTGTCATTTCTTCATAAAGCATTGATAACATATGATAATGCAAGGACTTCTTGTTCACTCAGATGCTTCTCATTCGGGGCGCTATGCCAGACTGTGTATCTTAGGTCCTGGGATTGCAGCAATGAAGGAGACCCAGCCCTCACCTTGTAGAACCCAAGGTCTTGTGAGGGGTGACAGACATGTGACTAGGTAAACACAAATATTGCATGTTAAGGCTACTCCTTACAATTGTGTATGACTTCGGAGATGACAAAAAGCTTTCACATTTGTTATCTCATCTGACCTTTATACTAGCTCTGAGAGGTAAGAATGACTCTTATTGTTAACCCCGTTTACCAGATAAGAAGGCTGCTGGAATGGAGGTGGCATTTCGTGGTATGTGGCGATGTTCCTACCAGAGACGGTTAACGACAGAATCCTAGCTGATGGCTCCACTTCCCTCTGGAACACGAGGAAGAAGAATGAGAGCCTGAGGGGTCCCTCCTGGATGGGTGGCGATGATCACGGCAAAGCTCCCGGTGGGGCTGGCAGAGCCAGCGGCCATGACTCAAGGCCTGGGCAGAGCATCCGATCAGCCAGGATAGCTAAATCATGGGTGCCCCTGCCCAGCCAGGCCACATGGGAGAAGAACCTCAAGGAACGATGAAGCTGACTGTGACCTTCATGGAGCCAATGGCATAGACCCGGCTTATAAAAGAAAATACACCCCTACATGCGTATATTCTTTTACTTAATCCTTAATGAAACTATGTTTAATTTTCTTCATTTTACAAATTAGTATTCTGAGTTTCAAAGAAAATAAGGAATTTCTGAAGTATGGGATCAATGGATTTTATCATCATAATGAAAAAGATTAAAAAGTTTGGCAACGAATTGTTCTCTTAATAGACAGATATAGATTATATATTTATACATATCTGTATAACTCATTTTTATATACCTCTATATGTATGTATGATGAGATAGGTATAGACATTGAGATATTGAGATATTGAGATATTGAGAGAGATGGAGATAGAGAGACAGAGAGAGAGACAGACACAGAGCCAAGGCACAGAGACAGAAACAGGGACAGAGACAAGGACAGAGATGCAGACAGACAGAGCTAGATAGAGAGAGAGTTAGAAATAGGGAGAGAGTCGATATGGCTGTGTTTTTAACTTTTTGTCGAGGCATACAGCACATATACTGAAAAGCGTACATCAGAATGTACAGCTTAATGCATTTTCAGAAACCAAAGGCACCCATGTAACCCTCAGTCAGAATACGGAAGCCTGGCATCCACCAATCCCTCAGGCCCCCCTCAATCTCATCCACACCCAAAGGCTCATCCCCAGCTGACCTCTCACAGCCTAGATGATTAGCGCCTGTCCTTGGGCTTCACACAAATGAAATCAGGCAGGCTGTTGTGTCTTTCTTCGCTCACTCATTATTTTCTTTGTGAGATTCAACCTAATGATGTATTTTTCCTGGAGGACGCAAATGAGCTATGCCATAGATGGGCTTTAACTTGAGGGGCCAGCGTGTGTGCATTTTTGGTTTGTATTCATGCCCTGGCATTTCAGTAACCAAAACTGTGCACAGCCAGCAGAAGGTGCAGGGGTGCAGGTAACACAAGGCCAAGGTCTGCATCACGGCTGATCTTTAACTAGCCGTATGGCCTCGGACAAAGCCCTTCATCTCTCTGAGCCCAGACTCTTCCGTGATTCACCAGGGTTTCTCCCCATTATCCACTTGATACCGTATTTCTGGGTATGGTGTCCTAACCGAAGGGATCAGGAATTATTTTGTTCAGTTATCTCTTTAGACTTGGGAGGTTAGCTCAAACCTGTTTAATAATTTGTTAAGATTGCTGTTCGACACACTCCTGACAATTTGTGAACTACTTCTGGCAAGTTCCATCCCCTGGACTGGTGTGACAACACCTTGCTGGGTGCTGGCCTCTCTTGCTCCAGGCGCTTCTCCAAAGGTTCTGCCGTGATCACCAGTGTGGCCTTTCTAAAACCAAGCCCAGCAATGACACTCCCCTACAGAATGTTCTCCATCAGCTCCCAGCTGTTCACTGAACAGACTCCTAGTTACTTACCAAAGCATTCAGATTCCTTCAAAATCTGAGCCAAACTCTCAGGGCCTCATATCCAGCCATTCCTCAAGCAAGCCTGTATGTCAGGTGCCGACCACAGACTCTACGCTGACCCAACGGTAGCGGGGGCTACATCTCAGCTACAGCAGGGTCAAATCCAGCCTATTGTCTGGGTATGCAGCTTGCAAAGTAAGAAAGGATTATGTTGAAAAAAGTAATAATAATAATAATAATAATTCATGACATATGAAAATTACAGGAGATTTAAATTTTAGTGTCTATAAATAAAGTTTTATTGGAACACAGCCATGCCCACTCATTTATATGTTGTCTGCAGCTGTGTTCACGATACGACAGCAGAGATGCTTGGCTGTGACAGAGACTGTGTGGCTGGCAAAGCAGAGAATGCCTACTAGGTGGTTCTTTACAGAAACTCTGACTTATACCCATAGCACTTTGTACAAATCCTACTTTCCCAGTTGATATATGGTATATGAGCAAGGGTTCGTGTATCTTTTTAAAATTTCTCCCTGAGTAACATGCTCTATTGAATTTTGTATCCCGGCCTCTCATACAGAACTTGACTCAGCAGTATGTAAATAAGCGTTTGCTAGATTTCCTGCACTAGTTCGGTCTATAGTTAAAGTTAGTGGCTCTCAGGTTTAACTAAGTGGTGGTGAGTGCATCTGTCCACAGGTTGTAGATAAATTTGAGTTTACAGATGCAGTATTTATGTCCACAATGGGAGGAAGCCAATCCAGTGCAGGTGCACAGGTATTTGTGATTAGCTATGGAATAACAGGCATTGTGTTAGGAATACCAAGTTTATACTAGAAGAGATAAAAAAAGACATGAACAGTCCCCTAGAAGTCCTCCCTTAGTGGGTGAAGACTAATGCTAATGGTTCATTTCAACACATTTATTTATTTATTTATTTATTTATTTATTTATTTATTTATTTATTTATTTTAGCACTTTTCTTTAGGTTCATGTCTCTTGAGAGCGAGACTGAGAAACAGGGCATTCTTTCCAAAGTGGAAGGGAATTTGGAGCTCAGGAGGCCTGCTTCTGTTTTGTTTGTTTGTTTGTTTTTAACCATTCTCAAGCAAATTATCTGACTTTTACTCATCACAATTTTCACACTTGTGGCTTGAGGGTAAAACAAAAGAT